>NW_020230029.1:1042500-1070262 GCF_003227715.2 Harpegnathos saltator
GTTATACATATAACATATAATCCCTCTAACTTTAAGAATAATGTGTTTATAATATTTTCCTCTTGATCTTGAAGAGGAATCCTCTTGAGGCCTTGAGGATAAGAGTAAAATTCCCTAAAATTTAGAGGATTAATTATAAACAGGGAGGAAGAGAGAAAAAGAGAAAGAGAGAGAGAGTCTATATTTTGATACTGATGATATAACACTAAATCAAGTAGATAAAATCCATACATATATTGATTGCAGTATCTGTATTGATACAATAACACACATTTGTGACTTCGATTAACAATCCACTTAGAGGAGAGACGTGCGAGCGGCGAAAAGCACTCGCGAGTTCGTGAAGTCGTCAAAGGTGCATAAGCACGAATCGAGGTGAAGAATTAATCAAGTCCGGTCCGGTGAATCAATCACGGTCGATCGTGCCTATTATGAGTGCGCAATATTCCCCCACCCCTTTGTGTTTTCTCGAGTTGCTCTTGGCTGGTAATGGATCGCACGTCTCTCTTTCTCTCATTCTCTCCTCTCGCTTTGTCGATTTCTATATTATCTTTTTTCTTTTTTCTTTTCGCGTCGCCTCTCGGCAAAGACATACAAGTCTCGGCCGAACGTGTAATATAAGAATAATAATAATAATCGACATCGTATAAGAGCTATAAAGAGAATTGCCTGGTCATTTTATTAGCGCGGTGCGCACCCTTCGCGTCGAAAATTCGCTCGCGAGCTCATAAGACTTCTGGCCGCCACATTTCGTTCGGTGGCCTTTTATGTATTCGCGTTACCTTGCAGTTGTATCTCGATTATCGTCCGCGGAAGAAAGAGAAGAGAGGGAAGCTAAGCGGAAGCCAGGCGAAGTCGAGCGTTTAAAATTTCAATTTGGAAACGCCGCGATGTGCGTTTCTTTCTGTCTCGTCTCTTTCTCCCGCTCGAAATCCGTCACGGTATCTGTTGGTAACGCACAACTGTGCGTATATCGTATCATAACGTGATGCTTCTCCTCTCCGTGTTGTCTCCTCTTACTTCTTGATACGGCCGACGGTTACATAATTATTAACGGATAATCGACGTTTATATCTAGCGATGTATACAGTGAATTTTTCCCAAAAGCGAGATACCGATGTGTAAATAACTCGGACCTCTTCCGTCAAATGCGTTGTACGATGCTGAACGTCTCGCTGCTGAATCGGCTGAAAAGAAGCGCATTGAGTGCTTTTGCCCGCGCGCGATGATTTGACGAGGAGGAGAATTAAAAGTTTTACCGCGAACTTGTTTCACACACGTACACACTCTCACGTGCTCTCGTCGCTCCTACAACTCGGCTCCTGCTTCTTTCCGATCTTTTCGAGGATTCCCTCGCGGTAGTAGGTAGTCGACAGAAAATTCCAGCAGCTAGTGCCAATATTTGTATGGTCCTCTGTCAACTGGACCAAAATCCTATTTCAACAGCGTTTCTAAAAGCCGCACTCGTTATTTAACAGAAACAAACAATGCTAATTGAACGCTAATGAATCTGTGACGGCTGCTCGTCCTCCGTCCTACACTCAAATGTCGAGACATTTTGCGCGAAGCACCTGGCAGCTCTTCTTTCTTTCAGCCCCCCCTCCCCGCCGTCCCCCCCACACGAGTCTCAACTCAAGTCCAAAATCTCGTGTAACTTGTTCGAAAAGTTTAACGACGACGTGTCGCGCACGTTTTGAGAAATACGAGAATCGCTCTTCTTCTTCCACAGACATTCGCGGTGTCCTTGCGGAGGAAATCGCGCGCGATGCCCTGAATCCCGCCCGCCCGATTTAATTATAATACGTCGATCATAATTTTATTCGAAGAACGGGTAACATCGTAACATCGTAAGAGGTTAATAATTTGTTACAAAGAGTCGCGATAAATCGCGTTATTATTGATACGTATACGTGATTGCGTATCTGTACGCACGATGACTTTGGCATGTTCGAATCGTTTTATCGCGCTTTTACGTTTCCAATGTATCGCGTTACATATCAGCGGCAAGTAGCACTTATGAGTGTATTGGTGTCATTGACTTCGGATATTGTTAACGTCACACACGGAGAGAGCAACCGAGATAGATTAAAGTCCGCTCATTATTTCTTTATATTATTTTCTCACTCTTGCGTATTATTGTGCAGTAATTCCTTGCTTTTCCTTTCTCTTTTCTTTTTCTCTCTCTCTCTCTCCCTCCCCCCTCCCTCTCTCTCTCTCTCTCTCTTCCCGTCGACTCGTTCGATTCACAACTCCGATTTCGACCGTGTTATTGATCTTACATTAACGCCGAGGATTTCCTCCCGCACAACCTCCACACCGCACACATCGATACGCAGACAGGTGTGTCTCCCGGGGAGACGTGACGTGACGTTTCGGTTTTACTGGCAGATTCCTGAAGACATACGAACACGGAAATCCCAACGATCGCCGAGCCGCCGAGACCGTAATAAATTCTCAAACTCTCTCGAGAGAAGCATCTCTCTCTCTCTCTCTCTTTCTCTCTCTCTCTCTCTCTCGAAATTAACCGATTAGTTGTCAAGTCTCGCGGACGCGCACAGTGGCGAAGAAGACGAACGGCATTCGTCGGCGAGATTTACGGCGAAAAAATTGTCAAAACGAGACGACACGGTACGCTGGCGATGTCCCATGCCGGCGGCGGATACTCGTTTGAAAACCATGACATTTCGGTATTTGGACTTTCGTCTCAGGTTCTCCGAATATGACGAGCGAGAAGAAGGTGACGCGCTATTAGCCGCAGTGACATGGAGAGTATCGCTTTTGTTACTTTCCCAGTCAGAGATTACGAAGTGGTAAGAACTGTTGCAAGAGTAAACTTAGATCTGGGTCATCGGCAGTGTTTCACGAGTCATAACAAATTCTTGCTACATCTTCGCGTAAGTTGTGGCAGTCGCAGAGTTGTGCGCACTCATTGCATCGCCGGATTTTCGTCGCTCTCTCGCTCGACTGCTATCGCGCTGACGGGAAATATTGCTTACGTCCAGCAGAAAAAGCCGCTTTACAACTGTTGTAAAATTCGTGAATCTAATTGGCGTATGTTCTCAAAGTTGGCTGAATTCAAGAGCACGCACCAATCAAATTCATGAGTTTTACAACTCAATTGCAAAGCAGCTTTCTCCGCTGAACGTAGCCATTATTTCTATTTCTTCGTCTGCGAGAGAGCAAATTTTCTGAAAGCCTAGGTCCGATGAACAAAGGCGATTCGATGGAACTTGTGGTGGAATTTCGCAAGAGCGAGTCCGATTATTACCGTTGCGGCGATCAACGCGTTCGAACGGTGAAACGCCAATCGCTCTCTACACATGAATTGCAATCTACGTTTGTTTGTTGTTCACGATATGCATGCGCGCGTGCAAAAAACCGCGAATTGTCGGTGTAGAATTCGGCGGCGAAACGTGCAAAATTCGACGAATTATTGCTTGTCGTTTCTCCGAGATTCCTTTCTCTCTGTCTCTCGTATCCAATTCTTGTACGGCAATCAGCGCCGGGTTAAAAAAGGACAAACTCACCCAGCGATAAGCGCGGGGGCATCCGGGACCCACTAAGGGGGGTCAAAGGTTTCTACCGAAGAAATGAATACAGCATACTTTCTATGAATGGGCCGTGTCGAACATAATTATACGCGAACCCGCGCTGCGTGTGATGCTTCTCGAAACAATAATGCTGATTTTGCGCGACGGTCTGTCGCGGCGGACGCATGTGCGTGTCACATAACACACACACACACATCGATGTACGAGCGCAATGAGACACAAAGTGACTCGAAAGAAGATCCGATTCGATCGAGGCGGCTAATACGCGACTCAATTTCACCGCGAACGCGTCGTTATGCCGGGTATCGCTTTCTCATTAAAAGCTTAACTTCGCCGATATTGCTCCTTTTCTAATGCGTGTCCCATTTGACGCACTTGCGCCGCGCTATTCACGCCATCATTATATCGGACCAAGCAACAGTTATGTACCTGAAGATAAGATTTCACGCGCGCGCGCGCGAGCGTTCAGGCTCGTCGCGCACGGCGCTCGTAGCTCGCAGCCATTGGCTCGGCTATATTAATTAAGCATCTAACGATCTCACGCGCGGCTAATTAACCGGGGGAAAGAAAAGGCGTAAGCGCGGATGAATTAAATAATGCACCGTTCGTATACGATTAGATCCAGTCGCGGAGATCCCGCGAATGCGCGAGGAATCCGCTCGAGCGAGGGACGACCATTTCTCGCGACGGCTAACTAATTAACGAGCGAAACGTCCACGTTGTAACGGCGATATTACAGCCATCGACGTTGAGACGACGTGATGGTAAAGGCGCTTCTCGTTGTAAACTTTAGGCGCAATCGCGCGGCGGCAATCGACTACTTTGCGATATAATAACGTTATTATACCGACCGGTGTCTGCGAGAACACTTTCCGCGCCCTAGCCGTCCCGAGAACATTCTAACCCCGACTAATTATCTAAGACAGCGATATCCCCGCCTCTATTTCGCGGCTTCCTTGTCCTTTGACTTCGGCGGCCGCCCAGTTTTCGGGTTACTGTTACTAAGTCCTCGCTGTGCCCCCCCCCCCCCCCCCCGATCGTATCGCCTGGTGCGAAGGCAAACGTGGTTAAAGAGCAACTGGCGATGTCTTTTCATATTTCCGAAATATATCCGGCTAAAGCTACAGACTTCTATATTAGACACTAGACCGATAACTGGTCTCTTCAACGCGTCCCCTAAAAGTATGTATTAAAATTTTCGCGCCTGCGCATTGCAATTGTCCCGAAAAGAACCTACACCGTACAGGCATTTTTACTCCGGAAAATATTAATATTTATTCAATATTTAATATTTCCTCTTGTAGAGTGTCACATTCAATGTTCACATAAGTATTAAATATTAATATTTTCTGGAGTAAAAATGCCTGTACGGTGCAGTTACATTCCTTTCGGAACTTTGCAATACGCATGTACGCACAATTTTATGTTTTACACAAGGGTCACTTTTATACATGAAAACCACAATGGAAGTTCTCGGTCTAGCTTACACATAGAAGTTTGTGGCTGAAGCAACAGCGACGGATCGTGATGGGGCCGCAAGGAAAATTCAGCGGTAGCGTTCAAGCGGCAAACCAAATCGATCAGTCGCGGTCGAAAAGTATCGAGAGCGTTAATCGAGGATCGTATCGGGAGTGTGAGACTGCCGTTTCGAAATTCTCGATTGCGACCGGTGATTCGCGATTACCGTTTGTGTTTCATGTGCGTCATGTTCATGAAGAATCTGGAGAACGCGCGATATATTGGCAAAAATCGCCGATTCCGTGACGCTCCTTCGGTACGAAAAAGCGAGCCGATCGACTCCCTGCACTTCGAGATTACAGTCGACTCGTTAATCGAATTTCCACTCGCACTGGTAATTGAGGTTAAGGGCCGATTGTTCCAACTTCTTGGTAAGTCAACTGATAGTTAAATTATACGTTTATCTTTGTTCTTCTTTCGATTCAAACGAGGACAGACATTTAACCATTCAACTTACCAAAAACTTGGAAGAATTTACGCCGGATTTTACAGGATTGTACAGGCGCGACTGCACCGAGGAAGATGTGTCCGTATCTCAATAAGTTTTAGAAAACTTCCAGTATCCAGGGAGAACATTAATCCTCCGAAAGAGCAATTTTATTCTGTCGGGCACGAGTGAAAAGCTCACTCGATGAAAAAGCGCTTGCAACTTCGGTCGGAACCATAACGTTGATTCGACGTTGACTTGACGTTGAAATGATCGATGAATCGTTGAATGGTTCATTTAATTCAACCCTCATCGACGTCGAATCAACATTGTGGTTCTGACTTGGACCTCTCTGCCGCTGATTGCACCTGAGTGAGACCCTTCGAATGAAGATTCTTTCGAGTCGAGCAATACTCGAATCGCACAGCGTTCGTTCCCGAAACCGACCGGAACACAGATACGTGAATTTCAGCGAGTTGCCGTTGGTCGGATTTGCTTTCCGCGACGCGATCGACGAACAGGTGTATGATAAATATCGCAATTGGATCAGCGCGTTTCGCGTAGGTGGTGTACATCGGCGTGCTTCGTTATTACTTGGTGGGAACGACGGAATGGTGTGTGTATGTGTGTGTGTGCTCACCTAGCATGATCGGATCCATCGGGAAGATGCGCAGCCCGGCAGCCGTCGGCTACATACGATGCGTGAGCAGTTCCGCAACCGCACGTGCTTTTCTAAATTCACTCGAGCCTGGTCTCGTCGTCGGCCGGCCCGCTCTTACGTTTCTCTCCGTGCGCGCTTTTAATCTGCCGTGTCGCGCGTTGCGCAATAACGAGCGATCAGCAGCGACGGGCGATCCGATACCGAGCGATGAGCGTCGTCGTCGTCGTCGTCGTCGTCGCGTGAGATGCATAAAAGACAGCGAGGCCTCGGGAAACGGGAAATCGCGGAAATCTACAGAAGACCGCTGCGTCGCGCGCGCTGCGTCGACGAGGAGGCGGCGATGCTTGCAACCGATCTCCAGACGAGTAGCACCATTGTAACTTCGACAGCCGAGTCTTTTGATTGTCGCGGGAGTCTCCGAGGGCGCGACGACGGCTTCGCCGAGACCAAGAGCGGATGTTAATGAGCGCAGGCTCGTCGCGAATGCCGCGCTCTTTTTCCCTCGCAAGTCGGGCCCGAGACAATCGCGGAACAATGGCGATGCGCGAGATCATTTACCAAGGCGATTACACTCGATTGTGATTCGAGTCGGGAAAGAGAAAGAGAGAGAGAGAGAGAGAGAGAGAGAGAGAGAGTGATCGCGCGATCGTGAGTCTCGTTGTGATGTTACGCGGATTTACGGAGGCGCAGGAGAAGGTGAAGAAGGGAGCGACGGCGGCGGCGGCGGCAGCGGCGGCAAATACGAGGCCGAACGCGGCAGAGATACGCGATACGAATGCTTGCAACAATGCGTAGCAACAAATGTGGACGGTAGCGCAACAATAAAGAAAAGACGCGCGCACTCCACACCGTCCCGCTGCGGTCGTGGTCGGCAACAACCGGCGGCCACGAGCAGACGAAAAAAGAAGCACGGACACGGTCAATGGTGCGCAGCTCGCCCTTCGCTGCCTCACTGACTGGAGCGACAGATTTACCAGAGCAGAAATAAGAAATCCCTCTACGGCTCTTAGAGGCACACATCCCCCGCCTGAACGTCCGAACGTTGTAGCGTTCTATACATATACACGCACGCATGCCTGTATAGTTAGAGAGCGCGTCTACGGGCGCGTTCAAATGAATCGGCCGAATGTGAGAGAGAAACACTCACGGATGGAGCCGTGTGGCGAGCTCCTCTCTCTCTCTCCCTCTCTTTCTTTCTGAACGCGCGCGTGTCCACCCACTCGCAGCAGCAGCAGTGACATATCTATACTTTGGCATTTGAAATAGCAGAAAAAGAGAGAGAGAGAGGAGAGGGAGAGGGAGAGAGAAAATTCCAGGGAAAAAGAGCGACTTGCGAGAGAGAGAGAGAGAGAGGGGAAGACGAGAGCGGCAACGCAGAGCGAGAGCGAAGGCCACAAGTGGTTGAGTAGCCGATTGGTGGACGATTGTGCGAAATGCGCTCTCGCGCTCATAGATGCGCACCCTTGCGTGCATGTGATGTGTGTGCCTTCACCTACACGCTCTCCCTCTCTCTCTCTCTCTCTCTCTCTCTCTCTCTCTCTCTCTCTCTCTCTCTCTCTTTTTCTCGCGCGCGCGTGCACAACGTTGCTGCGCACGCTCGACCGAGCGCAACCAAGCGATTACGGTGAAGCCGCGCGCGGACTCGAGGAAGGAGAGGTCTGGCCACGCTAAGAGGCGGAGTCACATTCGTATGGGCCATTGGCGACAGCACTGCACCGTGAGCGACCATGGTTTACGCCTCTTCTGTGTGCCTTACCTGATATCTCTGCCTGGCACTCTGCTTGGCGCTAAATACTTGGCTCGTGAAACCGACGCGTGATAGCACGCGCGCGTGCACAAACTGTTGGCGCTCGTTCGCGCTCGCTCTCTCTCTCTCTCTCTCTCTCTCTCTCTCTCTCTCTCTCTCTCTCTCTCTCTCTCTCTCTTTCTCGCTCTCTCTCTCTCTCTCTCGCTCTCTCTCTCTCTCTCTCTCTCGCTCGGTCTCTTCGATCTCTCTTCCTTTCCACGACATTAAATGAGACACGCGGGATAATAAAAGTAGCGCGACGGAGGCTAGCGTAACGATGCATTCGCGAGCGTAAATGCTGTATCAACAGTGAGGAGCGGTGAAGCGCTTTCGGACCATTCGTCCGGTTGAATTAATTGCCGTCCCGCGAGACGTTTCACGACGCGTCGAAGGTGATTCCGGCGAACTGAACTCAGCTACAGTCAGCGGCAGAAAGGCCGCGACAAACTTCTACCTCGACAAACTTCGGAGCGCATCCGATGTCCAATGGGAGAATTTGCCTTCCGAAAGTTACTAAGACTAGGTAATTCTCCTATTGGGCGCTGTGAAAGTCATTGAAAGAAAGTGTTGCACTTACTCGTCAACGATTTGCTCTTCTCTTAAGAAGACGGAATTGCAGCGCGACGTTTAGTCGCGGGAAACCTAATCTGGAGTTCGCACAAACTCTCTTTCGGTGTCGATGACTAGATCTCAGGTGTCATTCGCGAAGGATGGAGAGAAAAGCATGTTTCTTTTCGCTAGTTCGATTAAAATTGCTCGATTTTTCTTTCGAATATTGAGAAAACTTACACGCGGTAATTTCACGTCGTGTTGTTTCGTACGCGGCGATTACGCGTCGTTGCACGCCGTTTATTCGCGGCACACGGCAAGCTTCTTTGTTTTAAACATTTCTTTATGAAGAGAGTTGTACGATCTGACGGCTCGCTCCTTTGAAATACGAATATTCTCTTTTTGCTCTTTAACGACGGCGACAGCGGCGATGAACGGCGAGCAGCGGTATAAGATGCTCCGCCCCTATACTCTATTATACTAGTTAAAGGAACGACGAGGAGAACTCTCGGGGAATGGGGAACTTGTTACTTCTTTGGAAATCGTTCAGTGTCGACTTTCTACGTTCTCATTAAAAACGTGCCATTAGCGGAACCCGGGAGAGAAGGGTCGCGTTATTCGTGATTTTTACGTAGTAGATCCCTCTCTTCACACGTGATAGCTCCGAGCTATTGCGCTCCGACCTAGTCCGCTATTATGTTTTAGTCGCTAATCAATTAAACAGCGCTAATTAAAAGCGGACGATAACTTCAAAGAGGATAGATCGTCGAGATTTTGGAGACTTGTCTTCTTCCCCACGAAAATAAGCTGTTGCTCCTATATTTCTCTCGCACATCGCAAGAGAGTTACTTTCGTTAATAAGTAATTAAACGGGACGGATTTCATGCGACGTTTACGACGAGAGATAGACGGTTTAGAACCAGCGGGGCGGAACCGGAATGAATAAACACGCGAGATAAAGCGTCGCGCTTTCGTTAGACAATTTACACCTTAAACGAATTTTGCATCGATCCACAGTGTTGTGACATATTCGCCACATTTATCTCCATAATAATGCTGAAACGTAGGAGGGAATAGGCGCACCAAAGGGGCGTTCCGCTATGCAATCTCAAAATATAACTAATGCATTTCTGGCTGCTGCTGCTGCGGCGTCGGCTGCTCTAACCCTTACTACTCCTCCCTCCCTCCCTCTCTCGTTCCCTACCGATGCCCCTCTCTCATCACCACTGGCGGCTCTTGTATGCTAAAGCCGGATCTTTCTTTGGCCCCGAGAAGGAAAGAAAAGGAAATAGATTAAAAGTACCCGCGACTGCGCCAACATCGGGGCTGCACAAGCATGAAGCTTGTGCGACACGATTTGCCCAGTGATGGTCGGAAATGCTCATGATGTTTAAATTCATCATAATACCCTTTGTAATTCTATTTCGTAGAAATAGGTTTATCTGATTGACTCCTGTACTGAGAGTATTGGTATTCAGATGCAGCATTTTTTGTCCATTTTCACTTAGAAAGTAGTACATCAGAATAGAACAGTAGAATATAGTAGCACAATAGTAGAAACATCAGCTGTAAGATAAACAGATAATTAACAATTATACTATATATGTCGCGCAATCAACATATTTTAGAAATACCTTAAAAACTATTCACTTGGGAATAAGTAATATGATATGTTAACGGTGAAAAAATAAATTTGTATAAATTATCGTAAACATTTTGTCACGCTAAATTTGTCTGTTTTACACTTGCTCATATATTTCCTTAATTTAATTACAATTACAAATCCCGATTAATTAGTTAAAACATTTATTTTAATTGGAAGCATTGAAAAACGCTTAAGCTTTCACTATCAATAATGTTATCAATTAATTTTCCAAAACTAACCAAGTAAATTTATTAATTCTAACTAGTCACACAATTTATTAAATCTAATAACAAGCATACATGATAATGAGTTATAAATTGATCTTTGTTGCAAATTTCTTTGCTATATGTTTTAATTACTTGAAAAATTATGTTGGAAACTCAAACATAATTACCGCATATAACATTTGTAGAATTCTCTGTATATCTTTTACACAACATGAAAGAGCGCGATTAAAATTTCCTCATTATTCGCAATTTTTATACAACTAAAATGTTTGGAAATACATATACTATTGCAACAAGTTCCAAAGAGGCGTTTTGTTTTGCGCGTTCCCATTTTGAATTTCGCATGTCGATAGTACCACGATAGATATCGCATTAGATTGCATTAATCGCAATGAGAGAATTTGTTTTCTGGAACTGGACATTTCTCTAGCCAAAGTCCCTAAAGAGCTCCCATTGGACGTTGGGTCTATGTCGCATATCGAATGCAGTATGAATCCTCCATAAGACTCGCTGGTATTGGCTGTATTCAGCAGAAGCAGATTTAGTGATCGTGTTTGTAATTGGAGTATAATTTAGATCTTGATAAGTCCAGAAGAACATACCAATCAGAGGTAAGCATGAAGTTCTGGCTTCTTCTGGACGTAGTTCTCTCCTTCTCTTTCATCAGACTTCTTCTTCTGCTAAGTTAGATCAGTTTTCTAAACAACGGTGTTGTTGTATACTGTAATGATAGGAGTGTATTTTTAAAATATCATGGCTGTTAAGCAGTGAATTATTATACATTTCCTAACTGAATAAGCTTTAATTTGATCAGAAATGACTGTCGACGGTGCAATTAGTAATGAACAAGTAATTTTCGTAACCGGAGGTTACGATCACACAATCAAAATATGGCAACCACATACAGGTGTTTGTCAACGTACAGCACAACACGCGGATTCTGTATCCTTTGATAATTATGTGAAGCAAGTTTGTTACTATTTCGTTAAATATTTTATTACATCTTTATTATATCATATGTAATTTTTGTCCAACATTATATTTAATAAATATAATTGTAAGTTTGTGTAGATAAAACAATAAGTAAACACACTTTGTTAATAATAAAAACATTAACTTGAACAATTGTTTAAAGAAGATTATTGATTTTAGCTATTATCCTGCTGTGTGGAATTTCCTCTATAATGTTTTCTATATAAGTTTCCTTAATGGACTTTATAGCAAGTTAATGCCTTAGATATCACACCTGACAAGTATGTTGTAGCCGCTGCTGGATATCAGCATATACGAATGTACGATTTAGCTTCAAATAATCCCAATCCAGTTATCAATTATGACGGAGTATCAAAGAATATTACTGGCTTAGGTTTTCAGGTTCAGTATAAATATTTGTGTCATATATAGAATGTCTTTTTGTATTATATATTTGTTATTAAACTGGAAATTTTAATATATCGCAATAAAAGCCATAGTAATGCATACAAATATTTCTTATAAATAGGAAGAAGGAAAATGGATGTATACTGGAGGAGAAGATTGTTCAGCAAGAATATGGGACATGAGGTAAATCATTTGTACAAATAAAAGATGATTTGTAACTTGAACTTAATTATTACTGGATGATAACAGGTCAAGCAGTTTTCAATGCCAAAGGATATTTCAAGTTACTGCACCTGTAAACTGTGTATGCCTGCATCCAAATCAGGCAGAATTAATTGTTGGCGATCAGAGTGGAGTCATACATTTATGGGACTTGCGTTCGGATCATAATGAGCAATTAGTATGTAGTTTGTATTACATTTATTGTGTTATATTATAATAATTTCATATTCATCCATAAAATCCAGAAAAGTAAAGTATCAGTGGTTTACTCCTGTTTTTGGAAACTCCCTATTTTATATTGACATAGTATAGCTTCATGTGAGCACTATAAACACAAAAGAACAATGTTTAGAAATATTATATTACAGTAATTTTAACAATTTGCTATATTAACTATTTTTAATTGTTAACTATTTTAAATATTTATAGATTCCTGAGGCTGAATCTTCAATACAGGATATTGCGGTAGATCAAGATGGTACTTATATGGCAGCTGTGAATAATAAAGGACACTGTTACATCTGGACACTTACGGGGGGTATTGGGGAGGAGCCTACAAGGTTGAATCCTCGTCATAAACTTCTGGCTCATAAACGTTATGCTCTTCGTTGCAAATTCAGCCCTGATTCTACGTAAGCATCTTTTTGTTAGAGATATGCAGACAATCATTTATGTCCATCTTTCAAATGTTTTCTAATGACATCTTAGTATCAAATGCTATAATTTTGAATAACCTTTTTGCAAGTTCTGCTGAAAATTTTCTATATTTAAATTTAATCCCTTAAGATTGTTAGTGACGACATCGGCTGATCAGACTGCTCGAGTATGGAGAACAACAGATTTTTCCGAAGTACAGGTACTTCAGCACGAGGCTAAACGCTGGGTTTGGGATGCAGCATTCAGTGCAGATTCTCAATATATATTTACTGGTGAGCATTGTATATCCTCTCAGTCCCGATAACTTTTGAGCAACATAACTTCTGTCGGAATTTTCAATTTTTTATTTTAAGAAATTTGTAAAAAAGGAATCAAGAAACTGTAGAGCAATTGATGCTTTATGATGTTTCTTATACATTTATTTTCACTTCTTGTTGGGGTCGCGTATCATGCAGCTTCCTCAGATGGAGTCGCGAGGTTGTGGAATGCATCTACAGGATCAATAGAACGAGAATATCAAGGACACCAGAAAGCCGTCACGGCTCTCGCTTTTCGCGACGAAATCGTTACTGCGAGCTAAATATAAAAATATATATGTGTGATATATAAGAGATAGACATTTCTCAATGTTTAAGATTTGTTGAAAATTAAGAATTGTATCCATAATTTTGTAAAAGAAGACCGTCAGGTACATATATATTAATATATTCATTTTTTAATGTTGTATATTATTTGAAAATTTTTTCGGAAATTCGAAAAAGAATCATGTAAAACTATAAAGAGAAAAAAATTCAAAATACATATTAAACAAATATGACAGAAGCTTAACAATGTACAAAGAAACTCAGTATAATAATAATAATTTAATTATCACTTAAAATATCGTTAAAACACATTTGCGGAATTTTTTCCTTCATACAGACACGTTGCAGCTCTCCCCGTTTATTTCTCCTTAATCTTATTTGGTTTATTAAACTCGCAGTCTTAAAATAGGTTTACACTTATTAAAGCATATATCACAAAGCAGCATACAACTACGTATGTACGATAGACTCTTAAATATACGAATAAACAAATACCAGAATACCGTATCCTAATTAAAACAAAGATTTCCGTAACAATATGAAATAATATCACTCTGCTTAACCCTAGTATGCACGTCCATTTCTTTTGCATATTCAATAATATGCATACTGTTAGAAGCTGAGAACCAAACTAATAAAAAGAACATATAAGAAGAAATACTGCATCGGGTCTAAAATAATGTTATGCATACTAAGATTAAGGGTGTGTATTTAACTACTCCCTTCTTTATTGACAGTTTTATGACAATTCTTGTAAACTTCGCATTAGGATAATTTAATTCCTGTTACCTTCATATTTCACTAATTTAATCCTAGAATGCACAATTTGAAAATGACTTTGCTTCGTGATACTTATTACACTTATTATATAGAACTATGCGAATACAATACATAAGATGATCTTACGCGAGAGAATAAGTACTTGTGTATATTTCATATGTTATTTTATGGTATAATAAATATTACAAAGTGGCACACACCGGATGTATTTCAAATTAAATTCTTTAAAAATTTTGTAAAATAGAGTAGCATATTTGCTCCATCGTTCTAGTATCGAAACCTTAAAAAATTAATATAATCTAGGTATAATAATAATTTAACAATCAGCTGCTGAAATTCAATTTCTGAATTATATCTGGATAGAACTGTGCAGTTCTATCATGTTTTAACGAAGGAATATCGTCACTTGTTATTAGCACAATCTGGCAATCGTGTCCTATTTTATTATTTCTACTTATAGTAATTCTAACATGTTATGAAAAATTGTTTCATTAACATGCTCATTTCGCATGAGATATTCACTACATTTTTTATTTCCTTCGAGGCAGAGATCCATGTGAAGAATAATGTATATAAAATTTGTAACTAAGGTAGTCGTCAGATCGATCTTCTCAAATTGTTATGCATTCTAAGCTTAAAATAGTGTGCAGAAAATCTAACAAGTTCATCTCATTGCACATATTTCTAAATGATTGGATCGCTCTATAATTGGAATATTTTTATATTTTGGCCTGCTGAGGGCACGAATATGAATGTAATATTGCATTGAGATCGCCACAGAAGTGCGCTGAATCTCATAGATGAGGTAACTTGTCCACTTCACCCATCTCTGTAAACGTTTCGTCATCCAATGTATAGCTTAGCATAAACTTCAAGGACACGGGCTCCTGAAATTACAACTTATGAAAAATGCACTTTTTCGTGCAAAAATATCATATTGATTATGCTAATCTTAACGTTATGTGCGTTAAACTATTAATCTACATGTATAAACATTTTAAGAATTATAAGAATTATTATATCAATAAAAAATTATGTATGTATAAAGAATATTACAAATTATAAGATGCAAAATAATATATGGATAATTATGGAATTTCATTACCTTAAGAGGATTTGCAATCAGCATAATTTGTGTGATTGCAGAAGGTGGAAGGAATGGATTATGCGCCGGTAACTTCATGCCGGAAGGTGCCTGCAGTCTACACTTGCATTTCTGTGCATACATTTTGCAGTTTATACAAAGAAATTCCTGATTGTTTAATTGTACAAATTTTCTAACTTTTCTTAAATCTTGAAGTACTAAATTTTCGTGTCCAGATTTGTTTGATACTTAAATTTATGAACCATGACTTATCGGGTATACTCACTTTAGGTACGACTGCTTGAAATTGATAATTACTAAGCGGTTTTGTGTTTTTACTCATTGTAGTAATTACTACTACAGACACATCCGGCCTAGGGCTGTCTTGAGCAAAATGGAGCACCACAGTTATACCGTTTCTTTCCTCGATTACCGTCAGAGGTGGATTTGTACCTGCCAAATGTAATTGATTCTTTAAATAGAGTGTGACATTTCTTAAACATAATATATACAAGAAATAGCGAGAATTGATAGAATAATGATTTGGCGTATAAATTAATCCACTAATCTGTCATGAGAATCAGTGTAACAACCTGGCGTAATATCCTCAAGATTAACATTGATATCAGTCAGTGGTTTGATTTCGGGCTCGATATCCGTTATCCTCGATGAACCATTGCGCAACTGTGTCACGTTCTGATGCTGTTGCTGTGGTATTCTCGCGTCCGGTATCACCGCACTTGTATTACTATTGTTACACGAATCAGCGATCACATTAATTTTCGACGTATTTGCGGATACCGAAGTTTCAGAGTTACTGTTTGTCTCACACTTCGTATGTTCCAGTTGTTCCGTTGTGATACGTTGTGACGCATCAGACGTGTTAGTCTCGTGGGACCAATTTTGCTTCCAAACTGAGTCACCAATAGCGATTTTGGTCGCGTTATTATTCAATTTCCTGCAAAATAATTATTTATAATATAACACAAACATGATGTATCTGATTACATATAAATATATTGTCGTTCGTTACATATAAATATATTGTCTAGTTTGGAATAAACACTCTTCTCTTTGAGAAAAATTTTTCTTTGATAATGAAATTTAATTATTTGTAATATCATTGTTTAAGTCAGAACTTTAAGTTACAAGCAAAAAATTAATATTTTTAGAGGAACCAAATTTTCAAAGCATGAGTAAATAAAATACTTACCCTTGCGACGAGCGTGCACTCGACAAGCTTTGCTTTAGTAAAGTCTCTCCCAATTCATTTAACTCCTCCAATGCTTTCGCTTTACTGTCTATCTTTCCTCCCTCGTTGTTAGTAACTTCGTCTACGTCCAAATATTGTCATTTTAACAATACACGACTAAAGTATTTGATAAATAAACATGATGAACAAGTAAGAGAAAACAAAAAAGTTGTAAAAATAATTTTAGCTTAAAAGTTCGTGAATTCAGGATTATTACATTAAATTGTCTCAGTCTATACTCACTTTTCTTGCTCACGGGCGAAACGCTAATTGGTTGCATAATGTTGTTAGGCATTAGCAAACTCGCGTCCGACTTGATTGGTTTTTCTAACACGCTAAATATGTCTCCCAAAACGTCCATGTCAGATCGATGATCTGTCGAAGTTGCGCTCGGTGTACTTAAAGTACTCTCGCAAGGAACATTTTCGGTAGGAGACGACAGGTCTAAGAGTGAAGATCCATTGTTAAAATTGTTGGCCTTAGAAGGTTCCGTTGTGGACTGTCCAAGGACGATAACAGACGTGTACTTCTCGAAGACCTGACTCAGCTCATCACTTGCAGCAAGCACATCACCTGAGTACAATTATCAGTTGTCCCAATTATTGATTAATCTAATTATTAAAAATTATAAAAAATTGAATATAATATATGAGTTCGAGTCGGTTACATATGACTTGCATTACCGCATGAATCAATATACAATTAAGTGTGATAAAATACCGAGCATTTCAACGTTGCCTTGAGTTTCACTGGCAAGTCTCAACAGCATAGGTTTTAGCCGTTCGCATGCTTGATGCAGTTCCTTCATTAATTCGAGATCCTCCGCGCTAGTTTCATTCTGATTATAGGAATCTAACATTTCTGAGAGTAGCTTCACATTGTTATGTACTGACTCTAATTCCATGTGTCTTCGTGTACTTAACTGCAATCTCTCCTCATCCTAAAACAATGATGTAATCCACAATCAGAATCTAAGAGAAAACATAATAATTGAAGCAAAGAAACTGGATCCAGAAAATTTTAGATCAGGATTCGAACACTTCAGTTCTTATCGGTGTATTCAAAGCTTAGTCAAAAGATCTCTTGTTTAAAATATTTAAAATATTCATCTGGGGTTTAGATATCTACCTCTTTTACCATAACCTTGATCAGCCGATTCGCGGTCTGCAAATCGTAAGGATCTTTGCTGTGAAGCAACTTGCGCAAATGCTTTGACATTTCTTCATTTTCGAATATACTGTTTCTTAACTTAGACGATTTTTGACTTTCCTCACTGTTGGCCATTATGAATGCAGCATCTTCCTGCAATTTATTTTTGCTTTCTTCTTAGTATTTGACATAACTATATTTAAAATTTACACAAGACAATATATAACAGTAATTAGAAATATTATATAGGCAAAGCTAACCTCAATAACCCCTTGTTTCTTTAGCATCTCATAGGCTTCTTTAATTTTTAATTCACGAGGATATTCCCTGATCCATGCATAAAGAAGTTGCAGAACCTTCTGCCGTACAGTAGCTGTAGTGCGGCCACCAAGATATTTTGGTGAAACTAATTTTATCATCTCATTTAAGAAACGGAATTTACCGACTTCAGCATGAAATAATGGCCCACATTTCTTCATACAAGTATCTAATAACTGAAAATAAAAAAAAAACATCAGTTATTTAAATATTTCAAAATTTTACAACATGAAAATACTACATATATGATTTGCATCCCTTTGAAACTTATATCATTTTAAAGTTGGACCTGCCTTTTTTTAGTTTTAAAATATATGCACCTTTAAAGTTCTAATTAATGTCTATGCTAATGATATCCTAAGTACTTAAATATCAGTACATAAAGAAATATATTGATAGCCAATATGTCTATAATTTTCTCAACAGTATATTACACAATAATATCCTAGAAAATGTCTGATAATAACATACAGAAAGAGCTTGCAAAGCTTCTGATTCATTGAGCGACTGAATATGCGTCGCCAACAACTTTGTGCCAATTTGAATACCTTCAGCTTCTTTGGTAAGCAACACACAAAATGCTTCAATAGCTGCTACATCTGGCTTCTGATTTTGTGAATTTGTTGCTCTCTCTATGACAATGCAATATTCCACAATATGTATATTAGGTCTCTTCGGAAAAAGTCATATTTAAATTGCTAATATTGCTTGTAATCATACTCACGTATGAGAGCTTCTAGGCTAGTGGTCACTACATCCATCTTAAAACTGTGTTTGCTTATCGCTGCATGTAACTTTTATTGAGACCTATACTGACTAAAGCACAGCCCGTGACATTCTGTGTCAGATTTCGTACTTTTCTGTAAAATCACATGAGAGTGTATCAACGGTCATTATTAGTCGGAACGTTAAAATTATTTTAACGTTACGCTTGCAACAATGAACCGCTATAATTAATTTTGGTGCTACTATCTACTAACGAATTTAACGATTAATATGAGAGGTCGATCTATCGTCGTTTTATATTGTTTCCAATTTATTATTTACTTGCTTTACGATGTCCTTCAGCGTAAAACAGCTGTTCCTATCGATGGAGCCATCTTGCCCTACCTACAGCGATGATCCATACCGAAGCACTAATGCTTGTTTCTACCAACCTTGGTTAACTTAATCGGCTGGTTATTCCAGCGGCATTGACCAACCGCATTTTTCAATACCGATTAATAACATATGCGATTGGATAAACCTGTCGACTAACCAGCCTGTTAAGTTAACAAAGTTGGTAGTTCCAATTGCATCTGTCATTAATCAAATTAGCAAAGACAATTAGTCAATTTTGACTGAATAATCAGCCGGTCGAATAACCATCCGGTTAAATTAACCACAGTTGGCTTATAGAAACGAGCATTAAAACGTTTTTAGCGTTTAATGGGTCGCATTTGAAAACGCTGATGATTCTAGGAATATCGAATTAAAAACTATCGTTTAGGTAATAATACGATAATCGATTTTGTACGATAAAAATAATCGATGTCAAAATATTAAGAGATTTGTTCTTTTTAGGCCGTGTTCTAAAATTCACTGCCAGCGCTGAAAAGTTATAATTTGCGTGACACAAACTATATATTTTCAGTACCGGCAGTGAATTTTGGAACACGGCCTTTGTTGCACTATTGAACTCTGGTGCAATAAGTTAAAGTGAGAAAAAATATAATTGTCTCATTCTAACTTATTACACTAGTTCCGCAGTGCAGCTAAAAAGAACAGACCATATTTAACTTAATGCACCAGTTTAGCAGTGCATTTTCTCCCCTTAACGCAGCTGAAGAATGGCGTATGGGTACACCCTTCTACCTAAAGGCATATACCGAACCGAACTGGACTGAGTTTAGCAGTGCAGACAAAACGAACAGGCCAAAAGGCCAGAGCATAGACTTCTGCATAACGTATAATACACAACGCATAAGAGAATCAACCAATCAGAGTTCTTCATTTCTGTCTTGAGGAGGAAAATGAAGAAAACTAATTGGTTTATTCTCTTAAGCCCGTATCAGACTACGGATTGGGATTAAGTATTGGATTGAAATTTAACCAATCAGGAGTAAGTTTATTATACTTGAGATTATTTTCTCTTTTTCAATTGGTCAAATTTCAATCTAATCTCAATCCCAATCCATAGTCTGATACGAGCTTTATGTGTTATGTATTAAGCCCTAAACACAATGCCAGGCAACAGGCAATAAGAATAAAAATAGACTAATCACAATAGATTATTCTTGTAATAGTCGATTATGATTGGTCTATTTTTATTCTTATTGCCTGTTGCCTGGCATTGTGTTTAAAGCTTTATGTGTTATGCAAAAGCCTGTGATCTTGCCCTAATGGTAATGCAGTTAACAATACACGGTTTGTTTCGATTTATACACGTGGGAAGTGACAAACACTGTAATATTTTCATATTTTGTTCAAAATGAAACCAAAAAGGAAAAGGCAGAATGATGATAATTATGAATACGATCCTGTTTCTAAACATTTGCAAGTAAAACATATTAAGAATCAAGAGAAGCGTCTTATTGTTATATTGGAATATGCTCAACTAGAATCTGTGAAGGTGATGTTTCTCGTGTTAATTAGCGTTTAAAGGCTTAAAAATATTCATTTCCTATCACTATCAATGATTTCTATGCATTTATGATTTTAATGTGATATCTATAAACGCATGAATCTCTTTACAAAGCCAAGTTAATTGAAGTAGATTAATTCAACATTTATATATTTTGCAGAATGGAAATAATTTTGAGCTGTTGAATTGTGATGATCATACAGCTATTTTAAAGAAATACAATCGTGATCCAGGATCATGTAGGCCAGATATTACTCATCAGTGTCTGCTAATGTTAATGGATAGTCCATTAAATAGAGCAGGATTGTTACAAGTATATATTCATACAGAGAAAAATGTATTGATAGAAATTAATCCACAAACCAGGATACCAAGGACTTTCAAACGTTTTGCTGGATTAATAGGTAAATATTTATATTTGTTTTTTGTTTTGTATAATTTGAAGTTATTAATATATTATTATATTACAGTACAATTATTACACAAATATAATATTAGAGCATCTGATGGACCAATGAAACTACTGAAAGTAATTAAGAATCCTGTATCTGATCATTTGCCAGTTGGTTGTCGCAAAATTCTGATGTCATTTAGCTCTAACAAAGTACAAAATCCACGAGAACTTGTGCCTTCTGAAGAACCAATTGCTATTGTAATTGGAGCTATGGCACATGGCCAAGTAAACAATTACAAATACGATTATACATATTAATAACTCTGTCAATATCAATAATTCATTAATTGTTCTATTATTTATAAATTTGGTTTTATTCTAGGTTAAAACAGATTATACAGAAGATATTATTGCAATTAGTAAATATCCTCTCTCAGCTGCTATCACATGTAGTAAATTATGTACAGCATTTGAAGAAGTTTGGGGAATTATTTAATAAAAATCTGTGTAAATTATCATGTATGTAATATACACATACACCATCCACCTGCAACAATATCAGAGTCCTATGACATGGTCCTGATAAATGTTCAAGTGGACAAATCTTTAAAATAGAAGAAAGAACTACTTAAATCTTTTCAGATTTTATTCTTAAAATCGCAAAATATTCAGATATAAAAAATGGTTCATATATGTATGTACATATATGTGTATATTATGTATGTACACATATACACACATATACATGAACCAATTTTCATATCTGAATATTTTATAATTTTATCTAAGAACAAAATTTGAAAAAAGAATTTAAGTAGTTTCTAATTTAAAGATATATATCCATTTGGAAATTTAATACTACATTTCCTACTTTTCCTCTGCTCTACTTTCTCATATTAATTAAAAAAAAAAGATTCGAATGTATTATTGGCTTATATACCAAATTTTAGACATTTGTTATAGGATCGGAATTGCTGCTATATTCATCATAGAATTAGTTTAGCTTCCATTGAATCTGAAATAAAAGATTTTTTCTAATTACTTGAAGCTACAAGAGAAAGATCATATGATTTTAATGTATGTAGGATACAAAGGCCTAAATGTACCTTTCTCTTGCAAATGTAATTTAAATAAAACAATGTTAGTTACCTTCTTGATATTTACTAATATTCTTTTTTGTTTTTCTTTTTTTATATATTCAGTATTATCAGAGAGTAACCTGAGAGCGGCCAATACGACATTTTCTGCGACACCGACTTTCCGCACTGGGAAAGGACGCCATCTACATCCATTTTGAGAGGGGAACTACGATAGTACATCCACTTTCAGGTCTCGGTGGTAAAATCTGCATATGGTGGAAGTCCATGCTACATCCACTTTCAGGCGGTTTATGTCCGTGCTGCAATGACAGTTGCCATCTCTATGCCAGACTATGCTCGTGTGGTCTAAAAAGAGCGGCAGAGAGGGGGGGAGGAGCAGAAAAAATAAAAGTACGTATTAAATGTTAAATTTTCGAATATATATTGCCGTATCAAAGTCTCTTCTATAATAAACAATTTGACATGTATGGAGACGCATGATGTATCGTTGTCCGCGTCCCGTTCACTTCGTCTTGTTTTTTAATTCAGCATCCCGTCCGCTCCGGACATTCGCTCGTGGCACTGACAGTGGCCGTCGGTGAACATTCGATCCGCTCGGAGGAGCACGTGTTATTCACGTAATTAACGTGACGAGACTCCGATTATAAATATCCTGCGAGTCGACGAAATATTTGAACTTTTAAAAAAAGCATCAAAGAAAATCACGTTGATGTTGTCATGGGTAAAATCTCACCCCGGTATATATTTTCTTATTTTCGAAATAAAAAAAGCCAAACGAATGCAATTAAATGTTATTTATCATCATTGAATGTTAAATGAAAAGTAGAAGAGTTATTGTCCGCAGCGGATAATCTCCCTGTATAAAATGTCGAACTGAAACATATTAAAAAATATTGACATTTTGAATACGTCTGAATTCTGCTTTCTGATCCGAAGAAAGGGAAAATAAAAAGTATTAGTTCCCATTAAATTTCACCGCGCTAAATGCGAGATGGCAGTAGTGAATGCTTCGCATTAACAAGGATTCAATTCGTTTCAAATATGCCTTGTATTCAATCGCAATCGATAATTTTTAAATGCGAACTTTCGTATTGAAAAATATTCACTTCTTCTCCTAATCGTTTTCGGATTCAGAGGCATACAAGATTTTCACGTTCTATTCCCCGTCGCATTAAAAAGTATTCACCCGCGATCCAATCTGAGAGCAGAATTCACGACAAAATCTCGTGAATGCGAAACAATACTTTTAAATACGACATTTTATACAGGACTAATATTTAATAAGAGCGCGACTAAATTCACATAGGATGAAATTCCATTCTTTAACGCTACCATGACCTTTAATTATTCTCTGAAAACGGCGTCACAACAACTTACACTCTGTACAATTAGTTGCTAACACATTTTCTAATCGTATACATTCCTCTTTAATTAACATAAAGCTAACAAATGTCCGATGCTTCGACAGAGTAATTTTCTTTATTTTCAGTAATCAATAAATAGAGCGCATCAATGTCGCGTACAGTTGAAAGGCCTTCTCGCATTCCCCTCGTCGTTTCGAAACCTTCGAGAAAACAAGAGACGCTCAAAGGCAAGTCTCTCTTGCTTCAACCGCCGCCGAGGCCCGCAATGTTTACATCGCGCCGATTGTGTTGATCGGCTCGCGAGCGACGACACTTTTTGCCCTTCGTATTATAATACTCGCGCACCTCATGTATTCGACCTCATTCCATCAGCAGCAGCCGTGCGCGACGCTCTCGTCACTTCCGTCTCGTGTAATTAAAAGAAATATATCTCGTCGGTCCTCGAGATACTCAATCGGCATCGCGTCGGCATCTCATTCATTAACTGCACGGTCGAATCGCGAGTATCAGCATTAGAAACGTGAGCGAGTGAAATCCGGAGGACTTCAGCAGTCGAGAAGCAGAACGCCGGCAGCGATACGTCACGTTTCCAGGTATGTGGAATCATTTATTACGCGGGAGGTCTCCGATAACGAGAGCGTACGTTTGACGAATTTTCCGGGAATAAGAAGTCGGAATTTCGCGCTCGGCATTCACAATCCGTCATCATCCGACTAGTAATCATCACTTTATGAATTTGCAATTACTCTCGTCAATCTTTGTCTGTCTATCTATTTATTGCGTTGTTGTATACAAAAGATATTGATCCAGACAAAGACGGTTAACGATCCATGGACGTGGATCTCGAATTCATCATGTTCTCAATCAAACATTCTGAATCATTCCCAATTCCTGTGTGAGAATATTGGTCTTGTGTAGAATATTCAACGTCATATCGCTTCTTAGACTGCGATCTTTTTTTTTTTCGGTCAGCGCTTCTTTCAAGTTTGTTTACTCTTGTTACGGGATCTGAATTTAAATGTCCATCCGTAAAAGAATATTTTCGAGAGCACACAACTGTTGTCTCCGCTTCTTATTGTCATTTTCTTTCGTCAGCTCTTTCAAGAGCTCCTATCTAGACATTCAATGTCAATAAAGAAAAAAAATCGTAGCGAATATTCTCCACTCATCCCGACCAACCATTTTTTCTCTACCGCAGCTTACCAACCAAGAACGCTAAATTTTTGTTCCAGACGTTGCGGGAAGCAAGTCCGGCGGACGCGGATGCCGCACCGGAGGATCCGGTTCGGGCAGAGCAGGGTCGGCCGGAAGGTAAAGTTTACAAGTTTCCTACACATCTGTGTTCAACTCTTTACGATCTTTGCCTTTGTAACTTGTTCCTCATCAGCTCTCTTGAAAGCTTCAAGTCCCATTTAAATTTATAATGTTGGAACAAAAATATAAAGATAAAAATTCCGTATCAAAATATATCCGTATTTTCGATTGGTCCCGATCAAAGATATTCTCTCTCTACCGCAGGTTATCAACCGGGAAAATTATTTTTCTGTTTCAGTTGTTGCGGAAAGCAACAGCAATCCGGTGGACGCGGATGCCGCACCGGAGGATCCGGTTCGGGCGAAGCAGAGTCGGCTTGAAGGTAAGTTTACAAGTTTACTATAGTCTTCTGTTTGACCCTTGGCGATCTAGAGCTGGGATATAATTTCCGGCTCGACTTGAATTACGAACGCAGAGGGTAAACTACTCTTTTACTCGCCCGCACTCGTTGGTCAAATCTGATGAGCAAATGTGAATTTTTTGTTACAGAGTTGAAGCGGAACGTGGCCGGCTCTGACTGCAAGTCGTTTCGGTGAGTCAAAATGAAAAGAGAAACAAAATTCTGCATGACGGATGTGGGACTAAAAAATATCGTTCGAGTCAATGCGAATTGAAAATAGATACTTGCATGTGTATATTTGTGACGTTGAATAAAATACATTGCTCGAAACAATCAGGGGATTACTTGATCGATAGCCTGCATTACATACAAGATTTAAAATACTGAATGATTCTCTTTTGATGTTCAGTCATCTGAATAAGAGAATATTCATATGTACAACCGCGACACCGACATCAGTTGCTTTATTTTTATTTTTCAAGCGGGCCGCAGAATTACTCAACGATTTAATTATTTGACAATATTCAATTGTCCGTATAAAATATATTCATACCTAAATGCCGATATCGTTAGCTACTTTTCTTTTATTTGCAAAACAGGCTGTAGAATTATTTGGCAATATTGTCCATTCATCACAATCCCTATTGTCTCGAGTAACGTATAATGCGCGTAGAAATTGCGCCAGCGCACGCCGAGCTTGAGGTATTCTCGCTCGTGTGCCTTTGAATATCGCGACCGCGGTCGTCAATATACGCGTTTTTACTCGCGTTGCTAACAAAGAAAACTTAAATACTCATTTCGCCAAACGTAGCTAAAAGTATCGCGAACGTAAGCTTCGTCGTGACAGAGCTATAATGCGTGAAAACTTTGCCCCGCTCCTCTCTCTTTGCGCTCCCTAAGGAGGCTCCCTAAGCGGTTTCTGATTGTCTAATCTTTCCTCGCGTGCATTCGCGTCGCGAATATTTCACTCGTAAATATCGATAATCCCACATTTTCGCGACTTTTCAGCTGCAATCGCGAAAAGCACCGTAAAAATCCGTTGGACGAGTCAATAAATTTTCACACGGTTCTTACTCCTCGCCGATCGAGTTTATAGAGTCCGTTTCGCAGCGCGCAAAAAGTTTCCACCGATGGCGAGTAAAACGTTCGTTAATTGATGTAAATATCGCCGTTCTAATACCGCGTATCGACCGCGTCGCGGAAGTGTGATGAAAGTGTAGCGATCACCGTGGGACGAGCTGCAAGATGGATGTTGCGCGACATGGAGAGCGGCAGCGGACATGGGCGGACATTGGTGGATCTGGTTGGATGCAACAGGACATCATCAATATCATCATTGGTGAGTGTCTGACTCAAAGTTCGCAGAAAGAACTTTTATTATTACTTTATTATTACTTTTATTATTACATTGTGCATGCCGCAAATTTGCATTGACTCTTGTAACGAAAAATATATTCCATGAATTATTGTCCTATATTATTGCCATATATTGTTGCCACATATTGTTGCCATATATTGTTGCCATATATTGTTGCCATATATTGTTGCCGTATATTATTACCATATATTATTCCCATATATTGCCATGTATTCTCGCCATATATTATGGCCACTTGAAATCACGCGAGCAATCAAGAAAACTGAATTTATCGGTAACCGCAAAGGCGCGGCAGACGTCACAAATGGATGTTAGCAGCCGGTCTCAGGGTTGACCGATAACAATACCGTTGCTGCAATTTAACTTTAAACAACAGCGGCCTCA
Source organism: Harpegnathos saltator (assembly GCF_003227715.2). Taxonomy (NCBI): domain Eukaryota; kingdom Metazoa; phylum Arthropoda; class Insecta; order Hymenoptera; family Formicidae; genus Harpegnathos; species Harpegnathos saltator. The sequence goes on from NW_020230029.1 coordinate 1,069,188, forward strand.
GATCGCAAGAAACTTTTTATCACGGACTAACCTTTCGAACGGAATGTTCCCGAGAAGCGCTCTTGAGATAAATGGAAGTTATAAGCGAACCTCATCGATAGCATATTTAACTTTCGATATCTCCTAAAGGTCTCAAGATACAGGACGCTCTTTTGTAATATAGTTCTATATCAACCCTACTTTGACCATAAAGCTCGACATTCAATTCACAGTAGAAACGGAGATATCATCACAAGTTAAACATTTTAAATTACTATATCTCCTAAACGGTTCAAGATACAGAAACGCATTCTTGCCACAATGTAGTCCTATACCAACCCTAATCTTACCATAAATTTCCATTCTCAATTCCCAGTAGAAACGGAGATATCAAAGGTATAAGTTGGAAAACTTTAACCTTCGATATCTCCTAAACGGCTAGAGATACAGGCCTGTTTCTTGCACCAAAACGTAGTCCTCTAAAAAACCTACACTTCACCATTAATTACGATTGTCAACTCCCAGTAGAAGCGGAGACATCAACGGAAAAGTTGGAAAATTCTTACTTTCGATATCTCCTAAACGACTAGAGATACAGGCCTGGTTCTGGCATCAAACTAAGTACTCTCAAAACCCTACATTTTCGACTACATTGACGACTCTCTACTACCAGTAGAAGCGGAGATATCGACGAAGAAAGGCTGGAAAACTGTAACCTTCGATATCTCCTAAACGGTTAGAGATAAAGGCCTGGTTCTGGCACCAAATTAAAGTCCTCTCAAAACCCTACATTTTGCCGTAAGTGGCGACTATTTACTCCCAGTAGAAACAGAGATATCAACGGAGAAAGGTTGGAAAACTTTAAGCTTCGATATCTCCTAAATGGTTAGAGATACAGGCCTCGGTCTGGCACCAAAATAAAGTCCTCTCAAAACCCTACATATTGCCGTAAATGGCGACTCTCTATTCCCAGTAGAAGCGGAGATATCAACGGAGAAAGGTTGGAAAACTTTAACCTTCGATATCTCCTAAACGGTTAGAGATACAGGCCTGGTCTGGCACCAAAATAAGTCTCTCAAAACCCTACATTTTGCGT
>NW_020230030.1:0-34863 GCF_003227715.2 Harpegnathos saltator
CGCGGCTGGGCGCACATGGCTCGCACCAGGTGCGGGAGCGAGAGCTCCCCGTTCGGCAATCCACCGCCCCGAGCAGGACCCGGCGCTGCCATCCCATGCTGCACAGGCAGCTAGGGTATGCAGCGCCGTGTCCTCTTGCTCGGGCAGTGGTGGCACCGAGCGGTGGGCTCCTTCCTTATCCGGTGCAGGTATCTCCCGAAGCATGCCCGGTCAATACCTGCACCAGGTGGAAGGACATTCCACGCCCCCTCCTGTCTGTCATTTCTGACAGACAGGGCGGACAGCCTCGGCCGTTGCGAGACCGGACCCTCGGGGTCGGCTAGCAAGCCTTCCCACCGCTCCAGGGTCCGGTCTCTGGCCTGGGTCATCAGGCCTTCAGGCCCTGGCCGTCAGCTCCCCCCTCGCGGAGCTCCTTTACCGCCAGTAGAGGATTCTCCTCTCCTCGGCCAGGAGCTCCACAGGGGGGAGCCGGCCAGGGTGGTCGCCGCCATGTATGACACGGTGCGGAACCCCGATCGCCCTGATCATAAGGGCCTAAGGGCCTGCCTCATTGCCGCTTGCCCACCGCGGTGGCCAGCAGCTGAGGAGCCCAGATAGGCGCCCCGTACAGGGCGATCGAGAGAACCGCACCGACATACAGGCGGCGAGCCTGCCATCCTGGGCCCCCTTGGGCACGCATCAGCCTGGCCACGGCCAGTCCGGCTTTGCGCACCCTGGGGCCAGCTGCCTGAAATGTGGCCCGAATGACCACCGGCTGTCCAAGTCACCACAGCTGTCCACCCAGGCCGAGATATTTCATCGTCGGCCCGACGCGGACGTGGACGCCATCGACTAGGACCCGGGTCTCCGGCGGCGCCCGACGCCGGCCGTGAAAGAACACAGCCTGAGTCTTCTGGGCGCCACCTTGAGACCCAGGTCTCCGATGGTTCCCACCACCGATGCCACTGCCACCTCCGCGCGGAAGCGGGCCTCCTCCCAGTTCTCCCCTTCGGCCACCACTAACGTGTCGTCTGCGTAGCAGACGACGTGGCAGCCGTCGGGGAGCGGAGTGCGAAGAACCCGGTCGAAGCCGATGTCCCATAGCAGGGGGCCGAGCACCGACCCCTGCGGGACACCGCGCTCCATAGTGCGCCAGCCTTGAACCCCGCCTTCCTTGGTGAAGGCGAGGTCTCTGTCCCCGAAGTAGGCGGACATTATCCGCCGGAGATAGGCGGGCACCTCGAAGTGCTCGAGGCCCGTCCTATCTCCGGCCAGGGCAGGGTGTTGAAGGCGTTGGAATATGTCTGACACCGCCACAACACCCCGCCCCTTATCTCCACGACCGCCCGGGTCAGGTCCCGGACCCACTGGATGCATCCAGCGTGGATCGTCCGGGCCTGAACCCGTATTGGCGGTCGTGGAGGTCCACTCGAGGACATGTGCTGGACGAGGCGGTCCGCAATGATGCGCTCCAGCATCTTGCCCGCCTCGTCCAGCAGGCAAATCGGCCTGTAGGCTGACGCACTACCGGGCTCCTTGCCCTCCTTCGGGAGGAGGGCCAATTTGGCCCTCCTCCACTCTGGGGGAAGACCCCTCCCTGAGGCATCCTGTCATGACCCTGCAGGTGGCTGCGGACAGGTCCCCTTCGGCCAACGAGAGAGCCCAGGCGCGGCCCGGAATCGCATCGGGGCCAGGGGCTTTGCCCTTACCCCGAGCTTTCTCCGGGCCTTGGCGAGCTCCTCTGGAGTGACCTCCAGGCCCTCGTCCCAGTCCCTCCCCCATCTCTGGGGAAGGGATCACGGGGGCCCCCTTCCGCCCTCGGAAGAGGGCGTCCAGGAGCCCTCGAGGCCTGGGGGTCAACGTCTCCGTTGTGGGGGCGCCCAAGGACGGATCTTCCCATCGTCCTCTTGTATGGGCGCCCCACGGATCGTCATCCAGGGAGCTCACCAATTGCTCCCAGGCTTCCCGCTTGGCCTTTTTTATGGCTTTTTGAGGACTACCCTGGCGGCAAGGTAGTCCTCTTTGCCCTTGTGGCATCCCCGTCTGTCGCCGGGCGCGCGTGTACGCCCTTCTGGCGCGGTCGGAGGCACTGCGGAGTACCGCAATGTCCTCCGACCACCAATACGCGCCCGGCGCCGACGGGGGTGGGAACGGGGCATCGCGGCGTCGCATGCCGACGCCACTATCCCCGTTATCTCCCCAGCCCCTTCCAGGGGCCGGGGTCCCACTCACCTGGCTCTATGTGCCAGGTGGCCACAAGGACAGCAGCCTGGAACCTGTCCACGTCAAGTCGACTAAGGGCCCATCTTTTGGGGAGAGGAAAGTTCCTCTCCCTGGGCGGCGAGCCGACACCTGCTTCGGTTTGGGGAGGCGGAGGGCCCAGACTATGTATCTGTGGTCAGATAACGTCTCCTCTCCGCCTCCACCCTCCATTCGGAGATCAACCTTGCGGCCGAGAGGGAGGCCCAGTCAAATCAATGACCGATGACCCCCTCCCGGCCTTATGCAGGTGCCGGTGGACCCTCTGTTTACCAACAGAAGGTCCAATCCCGCCGCCCAGCCGATGACCACCTCGCCCCTGGGATCCCGCTGCCGGGGACTGCAACCCCACTCCTCAGAGTGGGCGTTGAAATCCCCGGCAATCACGACAGGTCGGGGATGGCACTTGCGTACCAAGTCCCCGATCCTGTCTAGGATCCCTTTTGATGGCGGGGCGGCCAAGTCCGGCTTTGTTTCTGTGGTGGGGGAGATATACCCCACCACAGTTATGGGCCCCCAGTCGACCGCCACGTACGAGGACCCCTTTTCCCTTAAAACACAGGGAGGGGTCCCGCTGCAGGGTCAGCCACCATGGCCACCGAGCCGTCCGGGCTGCCGAACCAGCATTCACTGCTGATCGGCACCAGTTCGGCTCAGTGGCCACCCCAGCCCGGCGCCCAGTTCCCGGATCCTGTGTACCCACAGGTCCTGGCCGGGCGCCCGGCCGAGGTTCGCCTGTAGCATCCGGAGTGGCGTGAAGGCTAAGATTACACGCTCATACGCTGTCTACCTTCACACCCTCTGGGAGATGTCTGGCGTGACTATTCTCACCATAAATCTCGACTCTCATTCCCAGAGAAGCGAGATATGAACATTAAAATTCAAAATTTATTAAAATTAACTTAAAATTTAAAAAATGTAACCTTCGGTATCTCCTAAACGGCTCAAGATACAGGAACGCGCTTTTGCCTCAATATAGTCCTGTAGAAGCGGAGATATGAAATTTAAATTCAAATTTCAATTAAATTAACTTAAAATTTAAAATGTAACCTTCGGTATCTCCTAAACGGCTCAAGATACAGGAACGCGCTTTTGCCTCAATATAGTCCTGTATCAACCCTATACCATAAATTTCGACTCTCAATTCCCAGTAGAAGCGGAGATATGAACATTTAAATTCAAATTTCAATTAAAATTAAAAAATTTAAAAATGTAACCTTCGGTATCTCCTAAACGGCTCAAGATACAGGAACGCGCTTTTGCCTCAATATAGTCCTGTATCAACCCTATTCCACCATAAATTTCGACTCTCAATTCCCAGTAGAAGCGGAGATATGAACATTTAAATTCAAATTTCAATTAAAATTAACTTAAAATTTAAAAATGTAACCTTCGGTATCTCCTAAACGGCTCAAGATACAGGAACGCGCTTTTGCCTCAATATAGTCCTGTATCAACCCTATTCTCACCATAAATTCGACTCTCAATTCCCAGTAGAAGCGGAGATATGAACATTTAAATTCAAATTTCAATTAAAATTAACTTAAAATTTAAAAATGTAACCTTCGGTATCTCCTAAACGGCTCAAGATACAGGAACGCGCTTTTGCCTCAATATAGTCCTGTATCAACCCTATTCTCACCATAAATTTCGACTCTCAATTCCCAGTAGAAGCGGAGATATGAACATTTAAATTCAAATTTCAATTAAAATTAACTTAAAATTTAAAAATGTAACCTTCGGTATCTCCTAAACGGCTCAAGATACAGGAACGCGCTTTTGCCTCAATATAGTCCTGTATCAACCCTATTCCACCATAAATTTCGACTCTCAATTCCCAGTAGAAGCGGAGATATGAACATTTAAATTCAAATTTCAATTAAAATTAACTTAAAATTTAAAAATGTAACCTTCGGTATCTCCTAAACGGCTCAAGATACAGGAACGCGCTTTTGCCTCAATATAGTCCTGTATCAACCCTATTCTCACCATAAATTTCGACTCTCAATTCCCAGTAGAAGCGGAGATATGAACATTTAAATTCAAATTTCAATTAAAATTAACTTAAAATTTAAAAATGTAACCTTCGGTATCTCCTAAACGGCTCAAGATACAGGAACGCGCTTTTGCCTCAATATAGTCCTGTATCAACCCTATTCTCACCATAAATTCGACTCTCAATTCCCAGTAGAAGCGGAGATATGAACATTTAAATTCAAATTTCAATTAAAATTAACTTAAAATTTAAAAATGTAACCTTCGGTATCTCCTAAACGGCTCAAGATACAGGAACGCGCTTTTGCCTCAATATAGTCCTGTATCAACCCTATTCTCACCATAAATTTCGACTCTCAATTCCCAGTAGAAGCGGAGATATGAACATTTAAATTCAAATTTCAATTAAAATTAACTTAAAATTTAAAAATGTAACCTTCGGTATCTCCTAAACGGCTCAAGATACAGGAACGCGCTTTTGCCTCAATATAGTCCTGTATCAACCCTATTCTCACCATAAATTCGACTCTCAATTCCCAGTAGAAGCGGAGATATGAACATTTAAATTCAAATTTCAATTAAAATTAACTTAAAATTTAAAAATGTAACCTTCGGTATCTCCTAAACGGCTCAAGATACAGGAACGCGCTTTTGCCTCAATATAGTCCTGTATCAACCCTATTCTCACCATAAATTTCGACTCTCAATTCCCAGTAGAAGCGGAGATATGAACATTTAAATTCAAATTTCAATTAAAATTAACTTAAAATTTAAAAATGTAACCTTCGGTATCTCCTAAACGGCTCAAGATACAGGAACGCGCTTTTGCCTCAATATAGTCCTGTATCAACCCTATTCTCACCATAAATTTCGACTCTCAATTCCCAGTAGAAGCGGAGATATGAACATTTAAATTCAAATTTCAATTAAAATTAACTTAAAATTTAAAAATGTAACCTTCGGTATCTCCTAAACGGCTCAAGATACAGGAACGCGCTTTTGCCTCAATATAGTCCTGTATCAACCCTATTCCACCATAAATTCGACTCTCAATTCCCAGTAGAAGCGGAGATATGAACATTTAAATTCAAATTTCAATTAAAATTAACTTAAAATTTAAAAATGTAACCTTCGGTATCTCCTAAACGGCTCAAGATACAGGAACGCGCTTTTGCCTCAATATAGTCCTGTATCAACCCTATTCTCACCATAAATTTCGACTCTCAATTCCCAGTAGAAGCGGAGATATGAACATTTAAATTCAAATTTCAATTAAAATTAACTTAAAATTTAAAAATGTAACCTTCGGTATCTCCTAAACGGCTCAAGATACAGGAACGCGCTTTTGCCTCAATATAGTCCTGTATCAACCCTATTCTCACCATAAATTTCGACTCTCAATTCCCAGTAGAAGCGGAGATATGAACATTTAAATTCAAATTTCAATTAAAATTAACTTAAAATTTAAAAATGTAACCTTCGGTATCTCCTAAACGGCTCAAGATACAGGAACGCGCTTTTGCCTCAATATAGTCCTGTATCAACCCTATTCTCACCATAAATTTCGACTCTCAATTCCCAGTAGAAGCGGAGATATGAACATTTAAATTCAAATTTCAATTAAAATTAACTTAAAATTTAAAAATGTAACCTTCGGTATCTCCTAAACGGCTCAAGATACAGGAACGCGCTTTTGCCTCAATATAGTCCTGTATCAACCCTATTCTCACCATAAATTTCGACTCTCAATTCCCAGTAGAAGCGGAGATATGAACATTTAAATTCAAATTTCAATTAAAATTAACTTAAAATTTAAAAATGTAACCTTCGGTATCTCCTAAACGGCTCAAGATACAGGAACGCGCTTTTGCCTCAATATAGTCCTGTATCAACCCTATTCTCACCATAAATTTCGACTCTCAATTCCCAGTAGAAGCGGAGATATGAACATTTAAATTCAAATTTCAATTAAAATTAACTTAAAATTTAAAAATGTAACCTTCGGTATCTCCTAAACGGCTCAAGATACAGGAACGCGCTTTTGCCTCAATATAGTCCTGTATCAACCCTATTCTCACCATAAATTTCGACTCTCAATTCCCAGTAGAAGCGGAGATATGAACATTTAAATTCAAATTTCAATTAAAATTAACTTAAAATTTAAAAATGTAACCTTCGGTATCTCCTAAACGGCTCAAGATACAGGAACGCGCTTTTGCCTCAATATAGTCCTGTATCAACCCTATCTCACCATAAATTTCGACTCTCAATTCCCAGTAGAAGCGGAGATATGAACATTTAAATTCAAATTTCAATTAAAATTAACTTAAAATTTAAAAATGTAACCTTCGGTATCTCCTAAACGGCTCAAGATACAGGAACGCGCTTTTGCCTCAATATAGTCCTGTATCAACCCTATTCTCACCATAAATTTCGACTCTCAATTCCCAGTAGAAGCGGAGATATGAACATTTAAATTCAAATTTCAATTAAAATTAACTTAAAATTTAAAAATGTAACCTTCGGTATCTCCTAAACGGCTCAAGATACAGGAACGCGCTTTTGCCTCAATATAGTCCTGTATCAACCCTATTCTCACCATAAATTTCGACTCTCAATTCCCAGTAGAAGCGGAGATATGAACATTTAAATTCAAATTTCAATTAAAATTAACTTAAAATTTAAAAATGTAACCTTCGGTATCTCCTAAACGGCTCAAGATACAGGAACGCGCTTTTGCCTCAATATAGTCCTGTATCAACCCTATTCCCCATAAATTTCGACTCTCAATTCCCAGTAGAAGCGGAGATATGAACATTTAAATTCAAATTTCAATTAAAATTAACTTAAAATTTAAAAATGTAACCTTCGGTATCTCCTAAACGGCTCAAGATACAGGAACGCGCTTTTGCCTCAATATAGTCCTGTATCAACCCTATTCTCACCATAAATTTCGACTCTCAATTCCCAGTAGAAGCGGAGATATGAACATTTAAATTCAAATTTCAATTAAAATTAACTTAAAATTTAAAAATGTAACCTTCGGTATCTCCTAAACGGCTCAAGATACAGGAACGCGCTTTTGCCTCAATATAGTCCTGTATCAACCCTATTCTCACCATAAATTTCGACTCTCAATTCCCAGTAGAAGCGGAGATATGAACATTTAAATTCAAATTTCAATTAAAATTAACTTAAAATTTAAAAATGTAACCTTCGGTATCTCCTAAACGGCTCAAGATACAGGAACGCGCTTTTGCCTCAATATAGTCCTGTATCAACCCTATTCTCACCATAAATTTCGACTCTCAATTCCCAGTAGAAGCGGAGATATGAACATTTAAATTCAAATTTCAATTAAAATTAACTTAAAATTTAAAAATGTAACCTTCGGTATCTCCTAAACGGCTCAAGATACAGGAACGCGCTTTTGCCTCAATATAGTCCTGTATCAACCCTATTCTCACCATAAATTTCGACTCTCAATTCCCAGTAGAAGCGGAGATATGAACATTTAAATTCAAATTTCAATTAAAATTAACTTAAAATTTAAAAATGTAACCTTCGGTATCTCCTAAACGGCTCAAGATACAGGAACGCGCTTTTGCCTCAATATAGTCCTGTATCAACCCTATTCTCACCATAAATTTCGACTCTCAATTCCCAGTAGAAGCGGAGATATGAACATTTAAATTCAAATTTCAATTAAAATTAACTTAAAATTTAAAAATGTAACCTTCGGTATCTCCTAAACGGCTCAAGATACAGGAACGCGCTTTTGCCTCAATATAGTCCTGTATCAACCCTATTCTCACCATAAATTCGACTCTCAATTCCCAGTAGAAGCGGAGATATGAACATTTAAATTCAAATTTCAATTAAAATTAACTTAAAATTTAAAAATGTAACCTTCGGTATCTCCTAAACGGCTCAAGATACAGGAACGCGCTTTTGCCTCAATATAGTCCTGTATCAACCCTATTCTCACCATAAATTTCGACTCTCAATTCCCAGTAGAAGCGGAGATATGAACATTTAAATTCAAATTTCAATTAAAATTAACTTAAAATTTAAAAATGTAACCTTCGGTATCTCCTAAACGGCTCAAGATACAGGAACGCGCTTTTGCCTCAATATAGTCCTGTATCAACCCTATTCTCACCATAAATCCTCTCAATTCCCAGTAGAAGCGGAGATATGAACATTTAAATTCAAATTTCAATTAAAATTAACTTAAAATTTAAAAATGTAACCTTCGGTATCTCCTAAACGGCTCAAGATACAGGAACGCGCTTTTGCCTCAATATAGTCCTGTATCAACCCTATTCTCACCATAAATTTCGACTCTCAATTCCCAGTAGAAGCGGAGATATGAACATTTAAATTCAAATTTCAATTAAAATTAACTTAAAATTTAAAAATGTAACCTTCGGTATCTCCTAAACGGCTCAAGATACAGGAACGCGCTTTTGCCTCAATATAGTCCTGTATCAACCCTATTCTCACCATAAATTTCGACTCTCAATTCCCAGTAGAAGCGGAGATATGAACATTTAAATTCAAATTTCAATTAAAATTAACTTAAAATTTAAAAATGTAACCTTCGGTATCTCCTAAACGGCTCAAGATACAGGAACGCGCTTTTGCCTCAATATAGTCCTGTATCAACCCTATTCTCACCATAAATTTCGACTCTCAATTCCCAGTAGAAGCGGAGATATGAACATTTAAATTCAAATTTCAATTAAAATTAACTTAAAATTTAAAAATGTAACCTTCGGTATCTCCTAAACGGCTCAAGATACAGGAACGCGCTTTTGCCTCAATATAGTCCTGTATCAACCCTATTCTCACCATAAATTTCGACTCTCAATTCCCAGTAGAAGCGGAGATATGAACATTTAAATTCAAATTTCAATTAAAATTAACTTAAAATTTAAAAATGTAACCTTCGGTATCTCCTAAACGGCTCAAGATACAGGAACGCGCTTTTGCCTCAATATAGTCCTGTATCAACCCTATTCTCACCATAAATTTCGACTCTCAATTCCCAGTAGAAGCGGAGATATGAACATTTAAATTCAAATTTCAATTAAAATTAACTTAAAATTTAAAAATGTAACCTTCGGTATCTCCTAAACGGCTCAAGATACAGGAACGCGCTTTTGCCTCAATATAGTCCTGTATCAACCCTATTCTCACCATAAATTCGACTCTCAATTCCCAGTAGAAGCGGAGATATGAACATTTAAATTCAAATTTCAATTAAAATTAACTTAAAATTTAAAAATGTAACCTTCGGTATCTCCTAAACGGCTCAAGATACAGGAACGCGCTTTTGCCTCAATATAGTCCTGTATCAACCCTATTCTCACCATAAATTCGACTCTCAATTCCCAGTAGAAGCGGAGATATGAACATTTAAATTCAAATTTCAATTAAAATTAACTTAAAATTTAAAAATGTAACCTTCGGTATCTCCTAAACGGCTCAAGATACAGGAACGCGCTTTTGCCTCAATATAGTCCTGTATCAACCCTATTCTCACCATAAATTTCGACTCTCAATTCCCAGTAGAAGCGGAGATATGAACATTTAAATTCAAATTTCAATTAAAATTAACTTAAAATTTAAAAATGTAACCTTCGGTATCTCCTAAACGGCTCAAGATACAGGAACGCGCTTTTGCCTCAATATAGTCCTGTATCAACCCTATTCTCACCATAAATTCGACTCTCAATTCCCAGTAGAAGCGGAGATATGAACATTTAAATTCAAATTTCAATTAAAATTAACTTAAAATTTAAAAATGTAACCTTCGGTATCTCCTAAACGGCTCAAGATACAGGAACGCGCTTTTGCCTCAATATAGTCCTGTATCAACCCTATTCTCACCATAAATTTCGACTCTCAATTCCCAGTAGAAGCGGAGATATGAACATTTAAATTCAAATTTCAATTAAAATTAACTTAAAATTTAAAAATGTAACCTTCGGTATCTCCTAAACGGCTCAAGATACAGGAACGCGCTTTTGCCTCAATATAGTCCTGTATCAACCCTATTCTCACCATAAATTTCGACTCTCAATTCCCAGTAGAAGCGGAGATATGAACATTTAAATTCAAATTTCAATTAAAATTAACTTAAAATTTAAAAATGTAACCTTCGGTATCTCCTAAACGGCTCAAGATACAGGAACGCGCTTTTGCCTCAATATAGTCCTGTATCAACCCTATTCTCACCATAAATTTCGACTCTCAATTCCCAGTAGAAGCGGAGATATGAACATTTAAATTCAAATTTCAATTAAAATTAACTTAAAATTTAAAAATGTAACCTTCGGTATCTCCTAAACGGCTCAAGATACAGGAACGCGCTTTTGCCTCAATATAGTCCTGTATCAACCCTATTCTCACCATAAATTTCGACTCTCAATTCCCAGTAGAAGCGGAGATATGAACATTTAAATTCAAATTTCAATTAAAATTAACTTAAAATTTAAAAATGTAACCTTCGGTATCTCCTAAACGGCTCAAGATACAGGAACGCGCTTTTGCCTCAATATAGTCCTGTATCAACCCTATTCTCACCATAAATTTCGACTCTCAATTCCCAGTAGAAGCGGAGATATGAACATTTAAATTCAAATTTCAATTAAAATTAACTTAAAATTTAAAAATGTAACCTTCGGTATCTCCTAAACGGCTCAAGATACAGGAACGCGCTTTTGCCTCAATATAGTCCTGTATCAACCCTATTCTCACCATAAATTTCGACTCTCAATTCCCAGTAGAAGCGGAGATATGAACATTTAAATTCAAATTTCAATTAAAATTAACTTAAAATTTAAAAATGTAACCTTCGGTATCTCCTAAACGGCTCAAGATACAGGAACGCGCTTTTGCCTCAATATAGTCCTGTATCAACCCTATTCTCACCATAAATTTCGACTCTCAATTCCCAGTAGAAGCGGAGATATGAACATTTAAATTCAAATTTCAATTAAAATTAACTTAAAATTTAAAAATGTAACCTTCGGTATCTCCTAAACGGCTCAAGATACAGGAACGCGCTTTTGCCTCAATATAGTCCTGTATCAACCCTATTCTCACCATAAATTTCGACTCTCAATTCCCAGTAGAAGCGGAGATATGAACATTTAAATTCAAATTTCAATTAAAATTAACTTAAAATTTAAAAATGTAACCTTCGGTATCTCCTAAACGGCTCAAGATACAGGAACGCGCTTTTGCCTCAATATAGTCCTGTATCAACCCTATCTCACCATAAATTCGACTCTCAATTCCCAGTAGAAGCGGAGATATGAACATTTAAATTCAAATTTCAATTAAAATTAACTTAAAATTTAAAAATGTAACCTTCGGTATCTCCTAAACGGCTCAAGATACAGGAACGCGCTTTTGCCTCAATATAGTCCTGTATCAACCCTATTCTCACCATAAATTTCGACTCTCAATTCCCAGTAGAAGCGGAGATATGAACATTTAAATTCAAATTTCAATTAAAATTAACTAAAATTTAAAAATGTAACCTTCGGTATCTCCTAAACGGCTCAAGATACAGGAACGCGCTTTTGCCTCAATATAGTCCTGTATCAACCCTATTCTCACCATAAATTCGACTCTCAATTCCCAGTAGAAGCGGAGATATGAACATTTAAATTCAAATTTCAATTAAAATTAACTTAAAATTTAAAAATGTAACCTTCGGTATCTCCTAAACGGCTCAAGATACAGGAACGCGCTTTTGCCTCAATATAGTCCTGTATCAACCCTATTCTCACCATAAATTTCGACTCTCAATTCCCAGTAGAAGCGGAGATATGAACATTTAAATTCAAATTTCAATTAAAATTAACTTAAAATTTAAAAATGTAACCTTCGGTATCTCCTAAACGGCTCAAGATACAGGAACGCGCTTTTGCCTCAATATAGTCCTGTATCAACCCTATTCTCACCATAAATTTCGACTCTCAATTCCCAGTAGAAGCGGAGATATGAACATTTAAATTCAAATTTCAATTAAAATTAACTTAAAATTTAAAAATGTAACCTTCGGTATCTCCTAAACGGCTCAAGATACAGGAACGCGCTTTTGCCTCAATATAGTCCTGTATCAACCCTATTCCACCATAAATTTCGACTCTCAATTCCCAGTAGAAGCGGAGATATGAACATTTAAATTCAAATTTCAATTAAAATTAACTTAAAATTTAAAAATGTAACCTTCGGTATCTCCTAAACGGCTCAAGATACAGGAACGCGCTTTTGCCTCAATATAGTCCTGTATCAACCCTATTCTCACCATAAATTTCGACTCTCAATTCCCAGTAGAAGCGGAGATATGAACATTTAAATTCAAATTTCAATTAAAATTAACTTAAAATTTAAAAATGTAACCTTCGGTATCTCCTAAACGGCTCAAGATACAGGAACGCGCTTTTGCCTCAATATAGTCCTGTATCAACCCTATTCTCACCATAAATTCGACTCTCAATTCCCAGTAGAAGCGGAGATATGAACATTTAAATTCAAATTTCAATTAAAATTAACTTAAAATTTAAAAATGTAACCTTCGGTATCTCCTAAACGGCTCAAGATACAGGAACGCGCTTTTGCCTCAATATAGTCCTGTATCAACCCTATTCTCACCATAAATTTCGACTCTCAATTCCCAGTAGAAGCGGAGATATGAACATTTAAATTCAAATTTCAATTAAAATTAACTTAAAATTTAAAAATGTAACCTTCGGTATCTCCTAAACGGCTCAAGATACAGGAACGCGCTTTTGCCTCAATATAGTCCTGTATCAACCCTATTCTCACCATAAATTTCGACTCTCAATTCCCAGTAGAAGCGGAGATATGAACATTTAAATTCAACATTTCAAATTAAATTTAAAAAAAATGTAACCTTCGGTATCTAAACGGCTCAAGATACAGGAACGCGCTTTTAATAGTTGTCGGCTACGATTTTATACGGCGCTATCGACGCGCGCCTATGGCGCGAGCATGATACGGCGCGTGATCCGGCCGCGCCGCTACGGCAGCGCGTGAACGCCGTCTGTATCAACCCTATAATTCTCGTAATCCAAATTTCAAATTTCATTAAAATTAAACTTAAAATTTAAAAATGTAACCTTCGGTATCTCCTAAACGGCTCAAGATACAGGAACGCGCTTTGCCTCAATATAGTCCTGTATCAACCCTATTCTCACCATAAATTCGACTCTCAATTCCCAGTAGAAGCGGAGATATGAACATTTAAATTCAAATTTCAATTAAAATTAACTTAAAATTTAAAAATGTAACCTTCGGTATCTCCTAAACGGCTCAAGATACAGGAACGCGCTTTTGCCTCAATATAGTCCTGTATCAACCCTATTCTCACCATAAATTCGACTCTCAATTCCCAGTAGAAGCGGAGATATGAACATTTAAATTCAAATTTCAATTAAAATTAACTTAAAATTTAAAAATGTAACCTTCGGTATCTCCTAAACGGCTCAAGATACAGGAACGCGCTTTTGCCTCAATATAGTCCTGTATCAACCCTATTCTCACCATAAATTCGACTCTCAATTCCCAGTAGAAGCGGAGATATGAACATTTAAATTCAAATTTCAATTAAAATTAACTTAAAATTTAAAAATGTAACCTTCGGTATCTCCTAAACGGCTCAAGATACAGGAACGCGCTTTTGCCTCAATATAGTCCTGTATCAACCCTATTCTCACCATAAATTCGACTCTCAATTCCCAGTAGAAGCGGAGATATGAACATTTAAATTCAAATTTCAATTAAAATTAACTTAAAATTTAAAAATGTAACCTTCGGTATCTCCTAAACGGCTCAAGATACAGGAACGCGCTTTTGCCTCAATATAGTCCTGTATCAACCCTATTCTCACCATAAATTCGACTCTCAATTCCCAGTAGAAGCGGAGATATGAACATTTAAATTCAAATTTCAATTAAAATTAACTTAAAATTTAAAAATGTAACCTTCGGTATCTCCTAAACGGCTCAAGATACAGGAACGCGCTTTTGCCTCAATATAGTCCTGTATCAACCCTATTCTCACCATAAATTCGACTCTCAATTCCCAGTAGAAGCGGAGATATGAACATTTAAATTCAAATTTCAATTAAAATTAACTTAAAATTTAAAAATGTAACCTTCGGTATCTCCTAAACGGCTCAAGATACAGGAACGCGCTTTTGCCTCAATATAGTCCTGTATCAACCCTATTCTCACCATAAATTCGACTCTCAATTCCCAGTAGAAGCGGAGATATGAACATTTAAATTCAAATTTCAATTAAAATTAACTTAAAATTTAAAAATGTAACCTTCGGTATCTCCTAAACGGCTCAAGATACAGGAACGCGCTTTTGCCTCAATATAGTCCTGTATCAACCCTATTCTCACCATAAATTCGACTCTCAATTCCCAGTAGAAGCGGAGATATGAACATTTAAATTCAAATTTCAATTAAAATTAACTTAAAATTTAAAAATGTAACCTTCGGTATCTCCTAAACGGCTCAAGATACAGGAACGCGCTTTTGCCTCAATATAGTCCTGTATCAACCCTATTCTCACCATAAATCTCGACTCTCAATTCCCAGTAGAAGCGGAGATATGAACATTTAAATTCAAATTTCAATTAAAATTAACTTAAAATTTAAAAATGTAACCTTCGGTATCTCCTAAACGGCTCAAGATACAGGAACGCGCTTTTGCCTCAATATAGTCCTGTATCAACCCTATTCTCACCATAAATTCGACTCTCAATTCCCAGTAGAAGCGGAGATATGAACATTTAAATTCAAATTTCAATTAAAATTAACTTAAAATTTAAAAATGTAACCTTCGGTATCTCCTAAACGGCTCAAGATACAGGAACGCGCTTTTGCCTCAATATAGTCCTGTATCAACCCTATTCTCACCATAAATTCGACTCTCAATTCCCAGTAGAAGCGGAGATATGAACATTTAAATTCAAATTTCAATTAAAATTAACTTAAAATTTAAAAATGTAACCTTCGGTATCTCCTAAACGGCTCAAGATACAGGAACGCGCTTTTGCCTCAATATAGTCCTGTATCAACCCTATTCTCACCATAAATTCGACTCTCAATTCCCAGTAGAAGCGGAGATATGAACATTTAAATTCAAATTTCAATTAAAATTAACTTAAAATTTAAAAATGTAACCTTCGGTATCTCCTAAACGGCTCAAGATACAGGAACGCGCTTTTGCCTCAATATAGTCCTGTATCAACCCTATTCTCACCATAAATCTCGACTCTCAATTCCCAGTAGAAGCGGAGATATGAACATTTAAATTCAAATTTCAATTAAAATTAACTTAAAATTTAAAAATGTAACCTTCGGTATCTCCTAAACGGCTCAAGATACAGGAACGCGCTTTTGCCTCAATATAGTCCTGTATCAACCCTATTCTCACCATAAATCTCGACTCTCAATTCCCAGTAGAAGCGGAGATATGAACATTTAAATTCAAATTTCAATTAAAATTAACTTAAAATTTAAAAATGTAACCTTCGGTATCTCCTAAACGGCTCAAGATACAGGAACGCGCTTTTGCCTCAATATAGTCCTGTATCAACCCTATTCTCACCATAAATTCGACTCTCAATTCCCAGTAGAAGCGGAGATATGAACATTTAAATTCAAATTTCAATTAAAATTAACTTAAAATTTAAAAATGTAACCTTCGGTATCTCCTAAACGGCTCAAGATACAGGAACGCGCTTTTGCCTCAATATAGTCCTGTATCAACCCTATTCTCACCATAAATTCGACTCTCAATTCCCAGTAGAAGCGGAGATATGAACATTTAAATTCAAATTTCAATTAAAATTAACTTAAAATTTAAAAATGTAACCTTCGGTATCTCCTAAACGGCTCAAGATACAGGAACGCGCTTTTGCCTCAATATAGTCCTGTATCAACCCTATTCTCACCATAAATTCGACTCTCAATTCCCAGTAGAAGCGGAGATATGAACATTTAAATTCAAATTTCAATTAAAATTAACTTAAAATTTAAAAATGTAACCTTCGGTATCTCCTAAACGGCTCAAGATACAGGAACGCGCTTTTGCCTCAATATAGTCCTGTATCAACCCTATTCTCACCATAAATTCGACTCTCAATTCCCAGTAGAAGCGGAGATATGAACATTTAAATTCAAATTTCAATTAAAATTAACTTAAAATTTAAAAATGTAACCTTCGGTATCTCCTAAACGGCTCAAGATACAGGAACGCGCTTTTGCCTCAATATAGTCCTGTATCAACCCTATTCTCACCATAAATTCGACTCTCAATTCCCAGTAGAAGCGGAGATATGAACATTTAAATTCAAATTTCAATTAAAATTAACTTAAAATTTAAAAATGTAACCTTCGGTATCTCCTAAACGGCTCAAGATACAGGAACGCGCTTTTGCCTCAATATAGTCCTGTATCAACCCTATTCTCACCATAAATTCGACTCTCAATTCCCAGTAGAAGCGGAGATATGAACATTTAAATTCAAATTTCAATTAAAATTAACTTAAAATTTAAAAATGTAACCTTCGGTATCTCCTAAACGGCTCAAGATACAGGAACGCGCTTTTGCCTCAATATAGTCCTGTATCAACCCTATTCTCACCATAAATTCGACTCTCAATTCCCAGTAGAAGCGGAGATATGAACATTTAAATTCAAATTTCAATTAAAATTAACTTAAAATTTAAAAATGTAACCTTCGGTATCTCCTAAACGGCTCAAGATACAGGAACGCGCTTTTGCCTCAATATAGTCCTGTATCAACCCTATTCTCACCATAAATTCGACTCTCAATTCCCAGTAGAAGCGGAGATATGAACATTTAAATTCAAATTTCAATTAAAATTAACTTAAAATTTAAAAATGTAACCTTCGGTATCTCCTAAACGGCTCAAGATACAGGAACGCGCTTTTGCCTCAATATAGTCCTGTATCAACCCTATTCTCACCATAAATCTCGACTCTCAATTCCCAGTAGAAGCGGAGATATGAACATTTAAATTCAAATTTCAATTAAAATTAACTTAAAATTTAAAAATGTAACCTTCGGTATCTCCTAAACGGCTCAAGATACAGGAACGCGCTTTTGCCTCAATATAGTCCTGTATCAACCCTATTCTCACCATAAATTCGACTCTCAATTCCCAGTAGAAGCGGAGATATGAACATTTAAATTCAAATTTCAATTAAAATTAACTTAAAATTTAAAAATGTAACCTTCGGTATCTCCTAAACGGCTCAAGATACAGGAACGCGCTTTTGCCTCAATATAGTCCTGTATCAACCCTATTCTCACCATAAATTCGACTCTCAATTCCCAGTAGAAGCGGAGATATGAACATTTAAATTCAAATTTCAATTAAAATTAACTTAAAATTTAAAAATGTAACCTTCGGTATCTCCTAAACGGCTCAAGATACAGGAACGCGCTTTTGCCTCAATATAGTCCTGTATCAACCCTATTCTCACCATAAATTCGACTCTCAATTCCCAGTAGAAGCGGAGATATGAACATTTAAATTCAAATTTCAATTAAAATTAACTTAAAATTTAAAAATGTAACCTTCGGTATCTCCTAAACGGCTCAAGATACAGGAACGCGCTTTTGCCTCAATATAGTCCTGTATCAACCCTATTCTCACCATAAATTCGACTCTCAATTCCCAGTAGAAGCGGAGATATGAACATTTAAATTCAAATTTCAATTAAAATTAACTTAAAATTTAAAAATGTAACCTTCGGTATCTCCTAAACGGCTCAAGATACAGGAACGCGCTTTTGCCTCAATATAGTCCTGTATCAACCCTATTCTCACCATAAATTCGACTCTCAATTCCCAGTAGAAGCGGAGATATGAACATTTAAATTCAAATTTCAATTAAAATTAACTTAAAATTTAAAAATGTAACCTTCGGTATCTCCTAAACGGCTCAAGATACAGGAACGCGCTTTTGCCTCAATATAGTCCTGTATCAACCCTATTCTCACCATAAATTCGACTCTCAATTCCCAGTAGAAGCGGAGATATGAACATTTAAATTCAAATTTCAATTAAAATTAACTTAAAATTTAAAAATGTAACCTTCGGTATCTCCTAAACGGCTCAAGATACAGGAACGCGCTTTTGCCTCAATATAGTCCTGTATCAACCCTATTCTCACCATAAATTCGACTCTCAATTCCCAGTAGAAGCGGAGATATGAACATTTAAATTCAAATTTCAATTAAAATTAACTTAAAATTTAAAAATGTAACCTTCGGTATCTCCTAAACGGCTCAAGATACAGGAACGCGCTTTTGCCTCAATATAGTCCTGTATCAACCCTATTCTCACCATAAATTCGACTCTCAATTCCCAGTAGAAGCGGAGATATGAACATTTAAATTCAAATTTCAATTAAAATTAACTTAAAATTTAAAAATGTAACCTTCGGTATCTCCTAAACGGCTCAAGATACAGGAACGCGCTTTTGCCTCAATATAGTCCTGTATCAACCCTATTCTCACCATAAATTCGACTCTCAATTCCCAGTAGAAGCGGAGATATGAACATTTAAATTCAAATTTCAATTAAAATTAACTTAAAATTTAAAAATGTAACCTTCGGTATCTCCTAAACGGCTCAAGATACAGGAACGCGCTTTTGCCTCAATATAGTCCTGTATCAACCCTATTCTCACCATAAATTCGACTCTCAATTCCCAGTAGAAGCGGAGATATGAACATTTAAATTCAAATTTCAATTAAAATTAACTTAAAATTTAAAAATGTAACCTTCGGTATCTCCTAAACGGCTCAAGATACAGGAACGCGCTTTTGCCTCAATATAGTCCTGTATCAACCCTATTCTCACCATAAATCTCGACTCTCAATTCCCAGTAGAAGCGGAGATATGAACATTTAAATTCAAATTTCAATTAAAATTAACTTAAAATTTAAAAATGTAACCTTCGGTATCTCCTAAACGGCTCAAGATACAGGAACGCGCTTTTGCCTCAATATAGTCCTGTATCAACCCTATTCTCACCATAAATCTCGACTCTCAATTCCCAGTAGAAGCGGAGATATGAACATTTAAATTCAAATTTCAATTAAAATTAACTTAAAATTTAAAAATGTAACCTTCGGTATCTCCTAAACGGCTCAAGATACAGGAACGCGCTTTTGCCTCAATATAGTCCTGTATCAACCCTATTCTCACCATAAATTCGACTCTCAATTCCCAGTAGAAGCGGAGATATGAACATTTAAATTCAAATTTCAATTAAAATTAACTTAAAATTTAAAAATGTAACCTTCGGTATCTCCTAAACGGCTCAAGATACAGGAACGCGCTTTTGCCTCAATATAGTCCTGTATCAACCCTATTCTCACCATAAATTCGACTCTCAATTCCCAGTAGAAGCGGAGATATGAACATTTAAATTCAAATTTCAATTAAAATTAACTTAAAATTTAAAAATGTAACCTTCGGTATCTCCTAAACGGCTCAAGATACAGGAACGCGCTTTTGCCTCAATATAGTCCTGTATCAACCCTATTCTCACCATAAATTCGACTCTCAATTCCCAGTAGAAGCGGAGATATGAACATTTAAATTCAAATTTCAATTAAAATTAACTTAAAATTTAAAAATGTAACCTTCGGTATCTCCTAAACGGCTCAAGATACAGGAACGCGCTTTTGCCTCAATATAGTCCTGTATCAACCCTATTCTCACCATAAATTCGACTCTCAATTCCCAGTAGAAGCGGAGATATGAACATTTAAATTCAAATTTCAATTAAAATTAACTTAAAATTTAAAAATGTAACCTTCGGTATCTCCTAAACGGCTCAAGATACAGGAACGCGCTTTTGCCTCAATATAGTCCTGTATCAACCCTATTCTCACCATAAATTCGACTCTCAATTCCCAGTAGAAGCGGAGATATGAACATTTAAATTCAAATTTCAATTAAAATTAACTTAAAATTTAAAAATGTAACCTTCGGTATCTCCTAAACGGCTCAAGATACAGGAACGCGCTTTTGCCTCAATATAGTCCTGTATCAACCCTATTCTCACCATAAATTCGACTCTCAATTCCCAGTAGAAGCGGAGATATGAACATTTAAATTCAAATTTCAATTAAAATTAACTTAAAATTTAAAAATGTAACCTTCGGTATCTCCTAAACGGCTCAAGATACAGGAACGCGCTTTTGCCTCAATATAGTCCTGTATCAACCCTATTCTCACCATAAATTCGACTCTCAATTCCCAGTAGAAGCGGAGATATGAACATTTAAATTCAAATTTCAATTAAAATTAACTTAAAATTTAAAAATGTAACCTTCGGTATCTCCTAAACGGCTCAAGATACAGGAACGCGCTTTTGCCTCAATATAGTCCTGTATCAACCCTATTCTCACCATAAATTCGACTCTCAATTCCCAGTAGAAGCGGAGATATGAACATTTAAATTCAAATTTCAATTAAAATTAACTTAAAATTTAAAAATGTAACCTTCGGTATCTCCTAAACGGCTCAAGATACAGGAACGCGCTTTTGCCTCAATATAGTCCTGTATCAACCCTATTCTCACCATAAATTCGACTCTCAATTCCCAGTAGAAGCGGAGATATGAACATTTAAATTCAAATTTCAATTAAAATTAACTTAAAATTTAAAAATGTAACCTTCGGTATCTCCTAAACGGCTCAAGATACAGGAACGCGCTTTTGCCTCAATATAGTCCTGTATCAACCCTATTCTCACCATAAATTCGACTCTCAATTCCCAGTAGAAGCGGAGATATGAACATTTAAATTCAAATTTCAATTAAAATTAACTTAAAATTTAAAAATGTAACCTTCGGTATCTCCTAAACGGCTCAAGATACAGGAACGCGCTTTTGCCTCAATATAGTCCTGTATCAACCCTATTCTCACCATAAATTCGACTCTCAATTCCCAGTAGAAGCGGAGATATGAACATTTAAATTCAAATTTCAATTAAAATTAACTTAAAATTTAAAAATGTAACCTTCGGTATCTCCTAAACGGCTCAAGATACAGGAACGCGCTTTTGCCTCAATATAGTCCTGTATCAACCCTATTCTCACCATAAATTCGACTCTCAATTCCCAGTAGAAGCGGAGATATGAACATTTAAATTCAAATTTCAATTAAAATTAACTTAAAATTTAAAAATGTAACCTTCGGTATCTCCTAAACGGCTCAAGATACAGGAACGCGCTTTTGCCTCAATATAGTCCTGTATCAACCCTATTCTCACCATAAATTCGACTCTCAATTCCCAGTAGAAGCGGAGATATGAACATTTAAATTCAAATTTCAATTAAAATTAACTTAAAATTTAAAAATGTAACCTTCGGTATCTCCTAAACGGCTCAAGATACAGGAACGCGCTTTTGCCTCAATATAGTCCTGTATCAACCCTATTCTCACCATAAATTCGACTCTCAATTCCCAGTAGAAGCGGAGATATGAACATTTAAATTCAAATTTCAATTAAAATTAACTTAAAATTTAAAAATGTAACCTTCGGTATCTCCTAAACGGCTCAAGATACAGGAACGCGCTTTTGCCTCAATATAGTCCTGTATCAACCCTATTCTCACCATAAATTCGACTCTCAATTCCCAGTAGAAGCGGAGATATGAACATTTAAATTCAAATTTCAATTAAAATTAACTTAAAATTTAAAAATGTAACCTTCGGTATCTCCTAAACGGCTCAAGATACAGGAACGCGCTTTTGCCTCAATATAGTCCTGTATCAACCCTATTCTCACCATAAATTTCGACTCTCAATTCCCAGTAGAAGCGGAGATATGAACATTTAAATTCAAATTTCAATTAAAATTAACTTAAAATTTAAAAATGTAACCTTCGGTATCTCCTAAACGGCTCAAGATACAGGAACGCGCTTTTGCCTCAATATAGTCCTGTATCAACCCTATTCTCACCATAAATTTCGACTCTCAATTCCCAGTAGAAGCGGAGATATGAACATTTAAATTCAAATTTCAATTAAAATTAACTTAAAATTTAAAAATGTAACCTTCGGTATCTCCTAAACGGCTCAAGATACAGGAACGCGCTTTTGCCTCAATATAGTCCTGTATCAACCCTATTCTCACCATAAATTTCGACTCTCAATTCCCAGTAGAAGCGGAGATATGAACATTTAAATTCAAATTTCAATTAAAATTAACTTAAAATTTAAAAATGTAACCTTCGGTATCTCCTAAACGGCTCAAGATACAGGAACGCGCTTTTGCCTCAATATAGTCCTGTATCAACCCTATTCTCACCATAAATTTCGACTCTCAATTCCCAGTAGAAGCGGAGATATGAACATTTAAATTCAAATTTCAATTAAAATTAACTTAAAATTTAAAAATGTAACCTTCGGTATCTCCTAAACGGCTCAAGATACAGGAACGCGCTTTTGCCTCAATATAGTCCTGTATCAACCCTATTCTCACCATAAATTTCGACTCTCAATTCCCAGTAGAAGCGGAGATATGAACATTTAAATTCAAATTTCAATTAAAATTAACTTAAAATTTAAAAATGTAACCTTCGGTATCTCCTAAACGGCTCAAGATACAGGAACGCGCTTTTGCCTCAATATAGTCCTGTATCAACCCTATTCTCACCATAAATTTCGACTCTCAATTCCCAGTAGAAGCGGAGATATGAACATTTAAATTCAAATTTCAATTAAAATTAACTTAAAATTTAAAAATGTAACCTTCGGTATCTCCTAAACGGCTCAAGATACAGGAACGCGCTTTTGCCTCAATATAGTCCTGTATCAACCCTATTCTCACCATAAATTTCGACTCTCAATTCCCAGTAGAAGCGGAGATATGAACATTTAAATTCAAATTTCAATTAAAATTAACTTAAAATTTAAAAATGTAACCTTCGGTATCTCCTAAACGGCTCAAGATACAGGAACGCGCTTTTGCCTCAATATAGTCCTGTATCAACCCTATTCTCACCATAAATTCGACTCTCAATTCCCAGTAGAAGCGGAGATATGAACATTTAAATTCAAATTTCAATTAAAATTAACTTAAAATTTAAAAATGTAACCTTCGGTATCTCCTAAACGGCTCAAGATACAGGAACGCGCTTTTGCCTCAATATAGTCCTGTATCAACCCTATTCTCACCATAAATTTCGACTCTCAATTCCCAGTAGAAGCGGAGATATGAACATTTAAATTCAAATTTCAATTAAAATTAACTTAAAATTTAAAAATGTAACCTTCGGTATCTCCTAAACGGCTCAAGATACAGGAACGCGCTTTTGCCTCAATATAGTCCTGTATCAACCCTATTCTCACCATAAATTTCGACTCTCAATTCCCAGTAGAAGCGGAGATATGAACATTTAAATTCAAATTTCAATTAAAATTAACTTAAAATTTAAAAATGTAACCTTCGGTATCTCCTAAACGGCTCAAGATACAGGAACGCGCTTTTGCCTCAATATAGTCCTGTATCAACCCTATTCTCACCATAAATTCGACTCTCAATTCCCAGTAGAAGCGGAGATATGAACATTTAAATTCAAATTTCAATTAAAATTAACTTAAAATTTAAAAATGTAACCTTCGGTATCTCCTAAACGGCTCAAGATACAGGAACGCGCTTTTGCCTCAATATAGTCCTGTATCAACCCTATTCTCACCATAAATTTCGACTCTCAATTCCCAGTAGAAGCGGAGATATGAACATTTAAATTCAAATTTCAATTAAAATTAACTTAAAATTTAAAAATGTAACCTTCGGTATCTCCTAAACGGCTCAAGATACAGGAACGCGCTTTTGCCTCAATATAGTCCTGTATCAACCCTATTCTCACCATAAATTTCGACTCTCAATTCCCAGTAGAAGCGGAGATATGAACATTTAAATTCAAATTTCAATTAAAATTAACTTAAAATTTAAAAATGTAACCTTCGGTATCTCCTAAACGGCTCAAGATACAGGAACGCGCTTTTGCCTCAATATAGTCCTGTATCAACCCTATTCTCACCATAAATTCGACTCTCAATTCCCAGTAGAAGCGGAGATATGAACATTTAAATTCAAATTTCAATTAAAATTAACTTAAAATTTAAAAATGTAACCTTCGGTATCTCCTAAACGGCTCAAGATACAGGAACGCGCTTTTGCCTCAATATAGTCCTGTATCAACCCTATTCTCACCATAAATTCGACTCTCAATTCCCAGTAGAAGCGGAGATATGAACATTTAAATTCAAATTTCAATTAAAATTAACTTAAAATTTAAAAATGTAACCTTCGGTATCTCCTAAACGGCTCAAGATACAGGAACGCGCTTTTGCCTCAATATAGTCCTGTATCAACCCTATTCTCACCATAAATTCGACTCTCAATTCCCAGTAGAAGCGGAGATATGAACATTTAAATTCAAATTTCAATTAAAATTAACTTAAAATTTAAAAATGTAACCTTCGGTATCTCCTAAACGGCTCAAGATACAGGAACGCGCTTTTGCCTCAATATAGTCCTGTATCAACCCTATTCTCACCATAAATTTCGACTCTCAATTCCCAGTAGAAGCGGAGATATGAACATTTAAATTCAAATTTCAATTAAAATTAACTTAAAATTTAAAAATGTAACCTTCGGTATCTCCTAAACGGCTCAAGATACAGGAACGCGCTTTTGCCTCAATATAGTCCTGTATCAACCCTATTCTCACCATAAATTCGACTCTCAATTCCCAGTAGAAGCGGAGATATGAACATTTAAATTCAAATTTCAATTAAAATTAACTTAAAATTTAAAAATGTAACCTTCGGTATCTCCTAAACGGCTCAAGATACAGGAACGCGCTTTTGCCTCAATATAGTCCTGTATCAACCCTATTCTCACCATAAATTTCGACTCTCAATTCCCAGTAGAAGCGGAGATATGAACATTTAAATTCAAATTTCAATTAAAATTAACTTAAAATTTAAAAATGTAACCTTCGGTATCTCCTAAACGGCTCAAGATACAGGAACGCGCTTTTGCCTCAATATAGTCCTGTATCAACCCTATTCTCACCATAAATTCGACTCTCAATTCCCAGTAGAAGCGGAGATATGAACATTTAAATTCAAATTTCAATTAAAATTAACTTAAAATTTAAAAATGTAACCTTCGGTATCTCCTAAACGGCTCAAGATACAGGAACGCGCTTTTGCCTCAATATAGTCCTGTATCAACCCTATTCTCACCATAAATTCGACTCTCAATTCCCAGTAGAAGCGGAGATATGAACATTTAAATTCAAATTTCAATTAAAATTAACTTAAAATTTAAAAATGTAACCTTCGGTATCTCCTAAACGGCTCAAGATACAGGAACGCGCTTTTGCCTCAATATAGTCCTGTATCAACCCTATTCTCACCATAAATTCGACTCTCAATTCCCAGTAGAAGCGGAGATATGAACATTTAAATTCAAATTTCAATTAAAATTAACTTAAAATTTAAAAATGTAACCTTCGGTATCTCCTAAACGGCTCAAGATACAGGAACGCGCTTTTGCCTCAATATAGTCCTGTATCAACCCTATTCTCACCATAAATTTCGACTCTCAATTCCCAGTAGAAGCGGAGATATGAACATTTAAATTCAAATTTCAATTAAAATTAACTTAAAATTTAAAAATGTAACCTTCGGTATCTCCTAAACGGCTCAAGATACAGGAACGCGCTTTTGCCTCAATATAGTCCTGTATCAACCCTATTCTCACCATAAATTCGACTCTCAATTCCCAGTAGAAGCGGAGATATGAACATTTAAATTCAAATTTCAATTAAAATTAACTTAAAATTTAAAAATGTAACCTTCGGTATCTCCTAAACGGCTCAAGATACAGGAACGCGCTTTTGCCTCAATATAGTCCTGTATCAACCCTATTCTCACCATAAATTTCGACTCTCAATTCCCAGTAGAAGCGGAGATATGAACATTTAAATTCAAATTTCAATTAAAATTAACTTAAAATTTAAAAATGTAACCTTCGGTATCTCCTAAACGGCTCAAGATACAGGAACGCGCTTTTGCCTCAATATAGTCCTGTATCAACCCTATTCTCACCATAAATCTCGACTCTCAATTCCCAGTAGAAGCGGAGATATGAACATTTAAATTCAAATTTCAATTAAAATTAACTTAAAATTTAAAAATGTAACCTTCGGTATCTCCTAAACGGCTCAAGATACAGGAACGCGCTTTTGCCTCAATATAGTCCTGTATCAACCCTATTCTCACCATAAATTCGACTCTCAATTCCCAGTAGAAGCGGAGATATGAACATTTAAATTCAAATTTCAATTAAAATTAACTTAAAATTTAAAAATGTAACCTTCGGTATCTCCTAAACGGCTCAAGATACAGGAACGCGCTTTTGCCTCAATATAGTCCTGTATCAACCCTATTCTCACCATAAATCTCGACTCTCAATTCCCAGTAGAAGCGGAGATATGAACATTTAAATTCAAATTTCAATTAAAATTAACTTAAAATTTAAAAATGTAACCTTCGGTATCTCCTAAACGGCTCAAGATACAGGAACGCGCTTTTGCCTCAATATAGTCCTGTATCAACCCTATTCTCACCATAAATCTCGACTCTCAATTCCCAGTAGAAGCGGAGATATGAACATTTAAATTCAAATTTCAATTAAAATTAACTTAAAATTTAAAAATGTAACCTTCGGTATCTCCTAAACGGCTCAAGATACAGGAACGCGCTTTTGCCTCAATATAGTCCTGTATCAACCCTATTCTCACCATAAATCTCGACTCTCAATTCCCAGTAGAAGCGGAGATATGAACATTTAAATTCAAATTTCAATTAAAATTAACTTAAAATTTAAAAATGTAACCTTCGGTATCTCCTAAACGGCTCAAGATACAGGAACGCGCTTTTGCCTCAATATAGTCCTGTATCAACCCTATTCTCACCATAAATCTCGACTCTCAATTCCCAGTAGAAGCGGAGATATGAACATTTAAATTCAAATTTCAATTAAAATTAACTTAAAATTTAAAAATGTAACCTTCGGTATCTCCTAAACGGCTCAAGATACAGGAACGCGCTTTTGCCTCAATATAGTCCTGTATCAACCCTATTCTCACCATAAATTCGACTCTCAATTCCCAGTAGAAGCGGAGATATGAACATTTAAATTCAAATTTCAATTAAAATTAACTTAAAATTTAAAAATGTAACCTTCGGTATCTCCTAAACGGCTCAAGATACAGGAACGCGCTTTTGCCTCAATATAGTCCTGTATCAACCCTATTCTCACCATAAATCTCGACTCTCAATTCCCAGTAGAAGCGGAGATATGAACATTTAAATTCAAATTTCAATTAAAATTAACTTAAAATTTAAAAATGTAACCTTCGGTATCTCCTAAACGGCTCAAGATACAGGAACGCGCTTTTGCCTCAATATAGTCCTGTATCAACCCTATTCTCACCATAAATTCGACTCTCAATTCCCAGTAGAAGCGGAGATATGAACATTTAAATTCAAATTTCAATTAAAATTAACTTAAAATTTAAAAATGTAACCTTCGGTATCTCCTAAACGGCTCAAGATACAGGAACGCGCTTTTGCCTCAATATAGTCCTGTATCAACCCTATTCTCACCATAAATTCGACTCTCAATTCCCAGTAGAAGCGGAGATATGAACATTTAAATTCAAATTTCAATTAAAATTAACTTAAAATTTAAAAATGTAACCTTCGGTATCTCCTAAACGGCTCAAGATACAGGAACGCGCTTTTGCCTCAATATAGTCCTGTATCAACCCTATTCTCACCATAAATCTCGACTCTCAATTCCCAGTAGAAGCGGAGATATGAACATTTAAATTCAAATTTCAATTAAAATTAACTTAAAATTTAAAAATGTAACCTTCGGTATCTCCTAAACGGCTCAAGATACAGGAACGCGCTTTTGCCTCAATATAGTCCTGTATCAACCCTATTCTCACCATAAATCTCGACTCTCAATTCCCAGTAGAAGCGGAGATATGAACATTTAAATTCAAATTTCAATTAAAATTAACTTAAAATTTAAAAATGTAACCTTCGGTATCTCCTAAACGGCTCAAGATACAGGAACGCGCTTTTGCCTCAATATAGTCCTGTATCAACCCTATTCTCACCATAAATCTCGACTCTCAATTCCCAGTAGAAGCGGAGATATGAACATTTAAATTCAAATTTCAATTAAAATTAACTTAAAATTTAAAAATGTAACCTTCGGTATCTCCTAAACGGCTCAAGATACAGGAACGCGCTTTTGCCTCAATATAGTCCTGTATCAACCCTATTCTCACCATAAATCTCGACTCTCAATTCCCAGTAGAAGCGGAGATATGAACATTTAAATTCAAATTTCAATTAAAATTAACTTAAAATTTAAAAATGTAACCTTCGGTATCTCCTAAACGGCTCAAGATACAGGAACGCGCTTTTGCCTCAATATAGTCCTGTATCAACCCTATTCTCACCATAAATCTCGACTCTCAATTCCCAGTAGAAGCGGAGATATGAACATTTAAATTCAAATTTCAATTAAAATTAACTTAAAATTAAAAATGTAACCTTCGGTATCTCCTAAACGGCTCAAGATACAGGAACGCGCTTTTGCCTCAATATAGTCCTGTATCAACCCTATTCTCACCATAAATCTCGACTCTCAATTCCCAGTAGAAGCGGAGATATGAACATTTAAATTCAAATTTCAATTAAAATTAACTTAAAATTTAAAAATGTAACCTTCGGTATCTCCTAAACGGCTCAAGATACAGGAACGCGCTTTTGCCTCAATATAGTCCTGTATCAACCCTATTCTCACCATAAATCTCGACTCTCAATTCCCAGTAGAAGCGGAGATATGAACATTTAAATTCAAATTTCAATTAAAATTAACTTAAAATTTAAAAATGTAACCTTCGGTATCTCCTAAACGGCTCAAGATACAGGAACGCGCTTTTGCCTCAATATAGTCCTGTATCAACCCTATTCTCACCATAAATCTCGACTCTCAATTCCCAGTAGAAGCGGAGATATGAACATTTAAATTCAAATTTCAATTAAAATTAACTTAAAATTTAAAAATGTAACCTTCGGTATCTCCTAAACGGCTCAAGATACAGGAACGCGCTTTTGCCTCAATATAGTCCTGTATCAACCCTATTCTCACCATAAATCTCGACTCTCAATTCCCAGTAGAAGCGGAGATATGAACATTTAAATTCAAATTTCAATTAAAATTAACTTAAAATTTAAAAATGTAACCTTCGGTATCTCCTAAACGGCTCAAGATACAGGAACGCGCTTTTGCCTCAATATAGTCCTGTATCAACCCTATTCTCACCATAAATCTCGACTCTCAATTCCCAGTAGAAGCGGAGATATGAACATTTAAATTCAAATTTCAATTAAAATTAACTTAAAATTTAAAAATGTAACCTTCGGTATCTCCTAAACGGCTCAAGATACAGGAACGCGCTTTTGCCTCAATATAGTCCTGTATCAACCCTATTCTCACCATAAATCTCGACTCTCAATTCCCAGTAGAAGCGGAGATATGAACATTTAAATTCAAATTTCAATTAAAATTAACTTAAAATTTAAAAATGTAACCTTCGGTATCTCCTAAACGGCTCAAGATACAGGAACGCGCTTTTGCCTCAATATAGTCCTGTATCAACCCTATTCTCACCATAAATCTCGACTCTCAATTCCCAGTAGAAGCGGAGATATGAACATTTAAATTCAAATTTCAATTAAAATTAACTTAAAATTTAAAAATGTAACCTTCGGTATCTCCTAAACGGCTCAAGATACAGGAACGCGCTTTTGCCTCAATATAGTCCTGTATCAACCCTATTCTCACCATAAATCTCGACTCTCAATTCCCAGTAGAAGCGGAGATATGAACATTTAAATTCAAATTTCAATTAAAATTAACTTAAAATTTAAAAATGTAACCTTCGGTATCTCCTAAACGGCTCAAGATACAGGAACGCGCTTTTGCCTCAATATAGTCCTGTATCAACCCTATTCTCACCATAAATCTCGACTCTCAATTCCCAGTAGAAGCGGAGATATGAACATTTAAATTCAAATTTCAATTAAAATTAACTTAAAATTTAAAAATGTAACCTTCGGTATCTCCTAAACGGCTCAAGATACAGGAACGCGCTTTTGCCTCAATATAGTCCTGTATCAACCCTATTCTCACCATAAATCTCGACTCTCAATTCCCAGTAGAAGCGGAGATATGAACATTTAAATTCAAATTTCAATTAAAATTAACTTAAAATTTAAAAATGTAACCTTCGGTATCTCCTAAACGGCTCAAGATACAGGAACGCGCTTTTGCCTCAATATAGTCCTGTATCAACCCTATTCTCACCATAAATCTCGACTCTCAATTCCCAGTAGAAGCGGAGATATGAACATTTAAATTCAAATTTCAATTAAAATTAACTTAAAATTTAAAAATGTAACCTTCGGTATCTCCTAAACGGCTCAAGATACAGGAACGCGCTTTTGCCTCAATATAGTCCTGTATCAACCCTATTCTCACCATAAATCTCGACTCTCAATTCCCAGTAGAAGCGGAGATATGAACATTTAAATTCAAATTTCAATTAAAATTAACTTAAAATTTAAAAATGTAACCTTCGGTATCTCCTAAACGGCTCAAGATACAGGAACGCGCTTTTGCCTCAATATAGTCCTGTATCAACCCTATTCTCACCATAAATCTCGACTCTCAATTCCCAGTAGAAGCGGAGATATGAACATTTAAATTCAAATTTCAATTAAAATTAACTTAAAATTTAAAAATGTAACCTTCGTATCTCCTAAACGGCTCAAGATACAGGAACGCGCTTTTGCCTCAATATAGTCCTGTATCAACCCTATTCTCACCATAAATCTCGACTCTCAATTCCCAGTAGAAGCGGAGATATGAACATTTAAATTCAAATTTCAATTAAAATTAACTTAAAATTTAAAAATGTAACCTTCGGTATCTCCTAAACGGCTCAAGATACAGGAACGCGCTTTTGCCTCAATATAGTCCTGTATCAACCCTATTCTCACCATAAATCTCGACTCTCAATTCCCAGTAGAAGCGGAGATATGAACATTTAAATTCAAATTTCAATTAAAATTAACTTAAAATTTAAAAATGTAACCTTCGGTATCTCCTAAACGGCTCAAGATACAGGAACGCGCTTTTGCCTCAATATAGTCCTGTATCAACCCTATTCTCACCATAAATCTCGACTCTCAATTCCCAGTAGAAGCGGAGATATGAACATTTAAATTCAAATTTCAATTAAAATTAACTTAAAATTTAAAAATGTAACCTTCGGTATCTCCTAAACGGCTCAAGATACAGGAACGCGCTTTTGCCTCAATATAGTCCTGTATCAACCCTATTCTCACCATAAATCTCGACTCTCAATTCCCAGTAGAAGCGGAGATATGAACATTTAAATTCAAATTTCAATTAAAATTAACTTAAAATTTAAAAATGTAACCTTCGGTATCTCCTAAACGGCTCAAGATACAGGAACGCGCTTTTGCCTCAATATAGTCCTGTATCAACCCTATTCTCACCATAAATCTCGACTCTCAATTCCCAGTAGAAGCGGAGATATGAACATTTAAATTCAAATTTCAATTAAAATTAACTTAAAATTTAAAAATGTAACCTTCGGTATCTCCTAAACGGCTCAAGATACAGGAACGCGCTTTTGCCTCAATATAGTCCTGTATCAACCCTATTCTCACCATAAATCTCGACTCTCAATTCCCAGTAGAAGCGGAGATATGAACATTTAAATTCAAATTTCAATTAAAATTAACTTAAAATTTAAAAATGTAACCTTCGGTATCTCCTAAACGGCTCAAGATACAGGAACGCGCTTTTGCCTCAATATAGTCCTGTATCAACCCTATTCTCACCATAAATCTCGACTCTCAATTCCCAGTAGAAGCGGAGATATGAACATTTAAATTCAAATTTCAATTAAAATTAACTTAAAATTTAAAAATGTAACCTTCGGTATCTCCTAAACGGCTCAAGATACAGGAACGCGCTTTTGCCTCAATATAGTCCTGTATCAACCCTATTCTCACCATAAATCTCGACTCTCAATTCCCAGTAGAAGCGGAGATATGAACATTTAAATTCAAATTTCAATTAAAATTAACTTAAAATTTAAAAATGTAACCTTCGGTATCTCCTAAACGGCTCAAGATACAGGAACGCGCTTTTGCCTCAATATAGTCCTGTATCAACCCTATTCTCACCATAAATCTCGACTCTCAATTCCCAGTAGAAGCGGAGATATGAACATTTAAATTCAAATTTCAATTAAAATTAACTTAAAATTTAAAAATGTAACCTTCGGTATCTCCTAAACGGCTCAAGATACAGGAACGCGCTTTTGCCTCAATATAGTCCTGTATCAACCCTATTCTCACCATAAATCTCGACTCTCAATTCCCAGTAGAAGCGGAGATATGAACATTTAAATTCAAATTTCAATTAAAATTAACTTAAAATTTAAAAATGTAACCTTCGGTATCTCCTAAACGGCTCAAGATACAGGAACGCGCTTTTGCCTCAATATAGTCCTGTATCAACCCTATTCTCACCATAAATCTCGACTCTCAATTCCCAGTAGAAGCGGAGATATGAACATTTAAATTCAAATTTCAATTAAAATTAACTTAAAATTTAAAAATGTAACCTTCGGTATCTCCTAAACGGCTCAAGATACAGGAACGCGCTTTTGCCTCAATATAGTCCTGTATCAACCCTATTCTCACCATAAATCTCGACTCTCAATTCCCAGTAGAAGCGGAGATATGAACATTTAAATTCAAATTTCAATTAAAATTAACTTAAAATTAAAAATGTAACCTTCGGTATCTCCTAAACGGCTCAAGATACAGGAACGCGCTTTTGCCTCAATATAGTCCTGTATCAACCCTATTCTCACCATAAATCTCGACTCTCAATTCCCAGTAGAAGCGGAGATATGAACATTTAAATTCAAATTTCAATTAAAATTAACTTAAAATTTAAAAAATGTAACCTTCGGTATCTCCTAAACGGCTCAAGATACAGGAACGCGCTTTTGCCTCAATATAGTCCTGTATCAACCCTATTCTCACCATAAATCTCGACTCTCAATTCCCAGTAGAAGCGGAGATATGAACATTTAAATTCAAATTTCAATTAAAATTAACTTAAAATTTAAAAATGTAACCTTCGGTATCTCCTAAACGGCTCAAGATACAGGAACGCGCTTTTGCCTCAATATAGTCCTGTATCAACCCTATTCTCACCATAAATCTCGACTCTCAATTCCCAGTAGAAGCGGAGATATGAACATTTAAATTCAAATTTCAATTAAAATTAACTTAAAATTTAAAAATGTAACCTTCGGTATCTCCTAAACGGCTCAAGATACAGGAACGCGCTTTGCCTCAATATAGTCCTGTATCAACCCTATTCTCACCATAAATCTCGACTCTCAATTCCCAGTAGAAGCGGAGATATGAACATTTAGATTCAAATTTCAATTAAAATTAACTTAAAATTTAAAAATGTAACCTTCGGTATCTCCTAAACGGCTCAAGATACAGGAACATGCTTTTGCCTCAATATAGTCCTGTATCAACCCTATTCTCACCATAAATCTCGATTCTCAATTCCCAGTAGAAGCGGAGTTATGAACATTTAAATTCAAATTTCAATTAAAATTAACTTAAAATTTAAAAATGTAACCTTCGGTATCTCCTAAACGGCTCAAGATACAGGAACGCGCTTTTGCCTCAATATAGTCCTGTATCAACCCTATTCTCACCATAAATCTCGACTCTCAATTCCCAGTAGAAGCGGAGATATGAACATTTAAATTCAAATTTCAATTAAAATTAACTTAAAATTTAAAAATGTAACCTTCGGTATCTCCTAAACAGCTCAAGATACAGGAACGCGCTTTTGCCTCAATATAGTCCTGTATCAACCCTATTCTCACCATAAATCTCGACTCTCAATTCCCAGTAGAAGCGGAGATATGAACATTTAGATTCAAATTTCAATTAAAATTAACTTAAAATTTAAAAATGTAACCTTCGGTATCTCCTAAACGGCTCAAGATACAGGAACGAGCTTTTGCCTCAATATAGTCCTGTATCAACCCTATTCTCACCATAAATCTCGACTCTCAATTCCCAGTAAAGCGGAGATATGAACATTTAAATTCAAATTTCAATTTAAAATTAACTTAAAATTTAAAAATGTAACCTTCGGTATCTCCTAAACGGCTCAAGATACAGGAACGCGCTTTTGCCTCAATATAGTCCTGTATCAACCCTATTCTCACCATAAATCTCGACTCTCAATTCCCAGTAGAAGCGGAGATATGAACATTTA
>NW_020230030.1:35229-46984 GCF_003227715.2 Harpegnathos saltator
GCTTTTGCCTCAATATAGTCCTGTATCAACCCTATTCTCACCATAAATCTCGACTCTCAATTCCCAGTAGAAGCGGAGTTATGAACATTTAAATTCAAATTTCAATTAAAATTAACTTAAAATTTAAAAATGTAACCTTCGGTATCTCCTAAACGGCTCAAGATACAGGAACGCGCTTTTGCCTCAATATAGTCCTGTATCAACCCTATTCTCACCATAAATCTCGACTCTCATTCCCAGTAGAAGCGGAGATATGAACATTTAAATTCAAATTTCAATTAAAATTAACTTAAAATTAAAAATGTAACCTTCGGTATCTCCTAAACGGCTCAAGATACAGGAACGCGCTTTTGCCTCAATATAGTCCTGTATCAACCCTATTCTCACCATAAATCTCGACTCTCAATTCCCAGTAGAAGCGGAGATATGAACATTTTAAATTCAAATTTCAATTAAAATTAACTTAAAATTAAAAAATGTAACCTTCGGTATCTCCTAAACGGCTCAAGATACAGGAACGCGCTTTTGCCTCAATATAGTCCTGTATCAACCCTATTCTCACCATAAATCTCGACTCTCAATTCCCAGTAGAAGCGGAGATATGAACATTTAAATTCAAATTTCAATTAAAATTAACTTAAAATTTAAAAATGTAACCTTCGGTATCTCCTAAACGGCTCAAGATACAGGAACGCGCTTTTGCCTCAATATAGTCCTGTATCAACCCTATTCTCACCATAAATCTCGACTCTCAATTCACAGTAGAAGCGGAGATATGAACATTTAAATTCAAATTTCAATTAAAATTAACTTAAAATTTAAAAATGTAACCTCCGGGATCTCCTAAACGGCTCAAGATACAGGAACGCGCATTTGCCTCAATATAGTCCTGTATCAACCCTATTCTCACCATAAATCTCGACTCTCAATTCCCAGTAGAAGCGGAGATATGAACATTTAAACTCAAATTTCCATTAAAATTAACTTAAAATTTAAAAATATAACCTTCGGTATCTCCTAAACGGCTCAAGATACAGGAACGCGCTTTTGCCTCAATATAGTCCTGTGTCAACCCTATTCTCACCATAAATCTCGACTCTCAATTCCCAGTAGAAGCGGAGATATGAACATTTAAATTCAAATTTCAATTAAAATTAACTTAAAATTTAAAAATGTAACCTTCGGTATCTCCTAAACGGCTCAAGATACAGGAACGCGCTTTTGCCTCAATATAGTCCTGTATCAACCCTATTCTCACCATAAATCTCGACTCTCAATTCCCAGTAGAAGCGGAGATATGAACATTTAAATTCAAATTTCAATTAAAATTAACTTAAAATTTAAAAATGTAACCTTCGGTATCTCCTAAACGGCTCAAGATACAGGAACGCGCTTTTGCCTCAATATAGTCCTGTATCAACCCTATTCTCACCATAAATCTCGACTTTCAATTCCCAGTAGAAGCGGAGATATGAACATTTAAATTCAAATTTCAATTAAAATTAACTTAAAATTTAAAAATGTAACCTTCGGTATCTCCTAAACGGCTCAAGATACAGGAACGCGATTTTGCCTCAATATAGTCCTGTATCAACCCTATTCTCACCATAAATCTCGACTCTCAATTCCCAGTAGAAGCGGAGATATGAACATTTAAATTCAAATTTCAATTAAAATTAACTTAAAATTTAAAAATGTAACCTTCGGTATCTCCTAAACGGCTCAAGATACAGGAACGCGCTTTTGCCTCAATATAGTCCTGTATCAACCCTATTCTCACCATAAATCTCGACTCTCAATTCCCAGTAGAAGCGGAGATACGAACATTTAGATTCAAATTTCAATTAAAATTAACTTAAAATTTAAAAATGTAACCTTCGGTATCTCCTAAACGGCTCAAGATACAGGAACGCGCTTTTGCCTCAATATAGTCCTGTATCAACCCTATTCTCACCATAAATCTCGACTCTCAATTCCCAGTAGAAGCGGAGATATGAACATTTAAATTCAAATTTCAATTAAAATTAACTTAAAATTTAAAAATGTAACCTTCGGTATCTCCTAAACGGCTCAAGATACAGGAACGCGCTTTTGCCTCAATATAGTCCTGTATCAACCCTATTCTCACCATAAATCTCGACTCTCAATTCCCAGTAGAAGCGGAGATATGAACATTTAAATTCAAATTTCAATTAAAATTAACTTAAAATTTAAAAATGTAACCTTCGGTATCTCCTAAACGGCTCAAGATACAGGAACGCGCTTTTGCCTCAATATAGTCCTGTATCAACCCTATTCTCACCATAAATCTCGACTCTCAATTCCCAGTAGAAGCGGAGATATGAACATTTAAATTCAAATTTCAATTAAAATTAACTTAAAATTTAAAAATGTAACCTTCGGTATCTCCTAAACGGCTCAAGATACAGGAACGCGCTTTTGCCTCAATATAGTCCTGTATCAACCCTATTCTCACCATAAATCTCGACTCTCAATTCCCAGTAGAAGCGGAGATATGAACATTTAAATTCAAATTTCAATTAAAATTAACTTAAAATTTAAAAATGTAACCTTCGGTATCTCCTAAACGGCTCAAGATACAGGAACGCGCTTTTGCCTCAATATAGTCCTGTATCAACCCTATTCTCACCATAAATCTCGACTCTCAATTCCCAGTAGAAGCGGAGATATGAACATTTAAATTCAAATTTCAATTAAAATTAACTTAAAATTTAAAAATGTAACCTTCGGTATCTCCTAAACGGCTCAAGATACAGGAACGCGCTTTTGCCTCAATATAGTCCTGTATCAACCCTATTCTCACCATAAATCTCGACTCTCAATTCCCAGTAGAAGCGGAGATATGAACATTTAAATTCAAATTTCAATTAAAATTAACTTAAAATTTAAAAATGTAACCTTCGGTATCTCCTAAACGGCTCAAGATACAGGAACGCGCTTTTGCCTCAATATAGTCCTGTATCAACCCTATTCTCACCATAAATCTCGACTCTCAATTCCCAGTAGAAGCGGAGATATGAACATTTAAATTCAAATTTCAATTAAAATTAACTTAAAATTTAAAAATGTAACCTTCGGTATCTCCTAAACGGCTCAAGATACAGGAACGCGCTTTTGCCTCAATATAGTCCTGTATCAACCCTATTCTCACCATAAATCTCGACTCTCAATTCCCAGTAGAAGCGGAGATATGAACATTTAAATTCAAATTTCAATTAAAATTAACTTAAAATTTAAAAATGTAACCTTCGGTATCTCCTAAACGGCTCAAGATACAGGAACGCGCTTTTGCCTCAATATAGTCCTGTATCAACCCTATTCTCACCATAAATCTCGACTCTCAATTCCCAGTAGAAGCGGAGATATGAACATTTAAATTCAAATTTCAATTAAAATTAACTTAAAATTTAAAAATGTAACCTTCGGTATCTCCTAAACGGCTCAAGATACAGGAACGCGCTTTTGCCTCAATATAGTCCTGTATCAACCCTATTCTCACCATAAATCTCGACTCTCAATTCCCAGTAGAAGCGGAGATATGAACATTTAAATTCAAATTTCAATTAAAATTAACTTAAAATTTAAAAATGTAACCTTCGGTATCTCCTAAACGGCTCAAGATACAGGAACGCGCTTTTGCCTCAATATAGTCCTGTATCAACCCTATTCTCACCATAAATCTCGACTCTCAATTCCCAGTAGAAGCGGAGATATGAACATTTAAATTCAAATTTCAATTAAAATTAACTTAAAATTTAAAAATGTAACCTTCGGTATCTCCTAAACGGCTCAAGATACAGGAACGCGCTTTTGCCTCAATATAGTCCTGTATCAACCCTATTCTCACCATAAATCTCGACTCTCAATTCCCAGTAGAAGCGGAGATATGAACATTTAAATTCAAATTTCAATTAAAATTAACTTAAAATTTAAAAATGTAACCTTCGGTATCTCCTAAACGGCTCAAGATACAGGAACGCGTTTTGCCTCAATATAGTCCTGTATCAACCCTATTCTCACCATAAATCTCGACTCTCAATTCCCAGTAGAAGCGGAGATATGAACATTTAAATTCAAATTTCAATTAAAATTAACTTAAAATTTAAAAATGTAACCTTCGGTATCTCCTAAACGGCTCAAGATACAGGAACGCGCTTTTGCCTCAATATAGTCCTGTATCAACCCTATTCTCACCATAAATCTCGACTCTCAATTCCCAGTAGAAGCGGAGATATGAACATTTAAATTCAAATTTCAATTAAAATTAACTTAAAATTTAAAAATGTAACCTTCGGTATCTCCTAAACGGCTCAAGATACAGGAACGCGCTTTTGCCTCAATATAGTCCTGTATCAACCCTATTCTCACCATAAATCTCGACTCTCAATTCCCAGTAGAAGCGGAGATATGAACATTTAAATTCAAATTTCAATTAAAATTAACTTAAAATTTAAAAATGTAACCTTCGGTATCTCCTAAACGGCTCAAGATACAGGAACGCGCTTTTGCCTCAATATAGTCCTGTATCAACCCTATTCTCACCATAAATCTCGACTCTCAATTCCCAGTAGAAGCGGAGATATGAACATTTAAATTCAAATTTCAATTAAAATTAACTTAAAATTTAAAAATGTAACCTTCGGTATCTCCTAAACGGCTCAAGATACAGGAACGCGCTTTTGCCTCAATATAGTCCTGTATCAACCCTATTCTCACCATAAATCTCGACTCTCAATTCCCAGTAGAAGCGGAGATATGAACATTTAAATTCAAATTTCAATTAAAATTAACTTAAAATTTAAAAATGTAACCTTCGGTATCTCCTAAACGGCTCAAGATACAGGAACGCGCTTTTGCCTCAATATAGTCCTGTATCAACCCTATTCTCACCATAAATCTCGACTCTCAATTCCCAGTAGAAGCGGAGATATGAACATTTAAATTCAAATTTCAATTAAAATTAACTTAAAATTTAAAAATGTAACCTTCGGTATCTCCTAAACGGCTCAAGATACAGGAACGCGCTTTTGCCTCAATATAGTCCTGTATCAACCCTATTCTCACCATAAATCTCGACTCTCAATTCCCAGTAGAAGCGGAGATATGAACATTTAAATTCAAATTTCAATTAAAATTAACTTAAAATTTAAAAATGTAACCTTCGGTATCTCCTAAACGGCTCAAGATACAGGAACGCGCTTTTGCCTCAATATAGTCCTGTATCAACCCTATTCTCACCATAAATCTCGACTCTCAATTCCCAGTAGAAGCGGAGATATGAACATTTAAATTCAAATTTCAATTAAAATTAACTTAAAATTTAAAAATGTAACCTTCGGTATCTCCTAAACGGCTCAAGATACAGGAACGCGCTTTTGCCTCAATATAGTCCTGTATCAACCCTATTCTCACCATAAATCTCGACTCTCAATTCCCAGTAGAAGCGGAGATATGAACATTTAAATTCAAATTTCAATTAAAATTAACTTAAAATTTAAAAATGTAACCTTCGGTATCTCCTAAACGGC
This sequence comes from Harpegnathos saltator, assembly GCF_003227715.2. NCBI lineage: Eukaryota > Metazoa > Arthropoda > Insecta > Hymenoptera > Formicidae > Harpegnathos > Harpegnathos saltator. Next base: position 40,779 of record NW_020230030.1, read on the forward strand.
TCAAGATACAGGAACGCGCTTTTGCCTCAATATAGTCCTGTATCAACCCTATTCTCACCATAAATCTCGACTCTCAATTCCCAGTAGAAGCGGAGATATGAACATTTAAATTCAAATTTCAATTAAAATTAACTTAAAATTTAAAAATGTAACCTTCGGTATCTCCTAAACGGCTCAAGATACAGGAACGCGCTTTTGCCTCAATATAGTCCTGTATCAACCCTATTCTCACCATAAATCTCGACTCTCAATTCCCAGTAGAAGCGGAGATATGAACATTTAAATTCAAATTTCAATTAAAATTAACTTAAAATTTAAAAATGTAACCTTCGGTATCTCCTAAACGGCTCAAGATACAGGAACGCGCTTTTGCCTCAATATAGTCCTGTATCAACCCTATTCTCACCATAAATCTCGACTCTCAATTCCCAGTAGAAGCGGAGATATGAACATTTAAATTCAAATTTCAATTAAAATTAACTTAAAATTTAAAAATGTAACCTTCGGTATCTCCTAAACGGCTCAAGATACAGGAACGCGCTTTTGCCTCAATATAGTCCTGTATCAACCCTATTCTCACCATAAATCTCGACTCTCAATTCCCAGTAGAAGCGGAGATATGAACATTTAAATTCAAATTTCAATTAAAATTAACTTAAAATTTAAAAATGTAACCTTCGGTATCTCCTAAACGGCTCAAGATACAGGAACGCGCTTTTGCCTCAATATAGTCCTGTATCAACCCTATTCTCACCATAAATCTCGACTCTCAATTCCCAGTAGAAGCGGAGATATGAACATTTAAATTCAAATTTCAATTAAAATTAACTTAAAATTTAAAAATGTAACCTTCGGTATCTCCTAAACGGCTCAAGATACAGGAACGCGCTTTTGCCTCAATATAGTCCTGTATCAACCCTATTCTCACCATAAATCTCGACTCTCAATTCCCAGTAGAAGCGGAGATATGAACATTTAAATTCAAATTTCAATTAAAATTAACTTAAAATTTAAAAATGTAACCTTCGGTATCTCCTAAACGGCTCAAGATACAGGAACGCGCTTTTGCCTCAATATAGTCCTGTATCAACCCTATTCTCACCATAAATCTCGACTCTCAATTCCCAGTAGAAGCGGAGATATGAACATTTAAATTCAAATTTCAATTAAAATTAACTTAAAATTTAAAAATGTAACCTTCGGTATCTCCTAAACGGCTCAAGATACAGGAACGCGCTTTTGCCTCAATATAGTCCTGTATCAACCCTATTCTCACCATAAATCTCGACTCTCAATTCCCAGTAGAAGCGGAGATATGAACATTTAAATTCAAATTTCAATTAAAATTAACTTAAAATTTAAAAATGTAACCTTCGGTATCTCCTAAACGGCTCAAGATACAGGAACGCGCTTTTGCCTCAATATAGTCCTGTATCAACCCTATTCTCACCATAAATCTCGACTCTCAATTCCCAGTAGAAGCGGAGATATGAACATTTAAATTCAAATTTCAATTAAAATTAACTTAAAATTTAAAAATGTAACCTTCGGTATCTCCTAAACGGCTCAAGATACAGGAACGCGCTTTGCCTCAATATAGTCCTGTATCAACCCTATTCTCACCATAAATCTCGACTCTCAATTCCCAGTAGAAGCGGAGATATGAACATTTAAATTCAAATTTCAATTAAAATTAACTTAAAATTTAAAAATGTAACCTTCGGTATCTCCTAAACGGCTCAAGATACAGGAACGCGCTTTTGCCTCAATATAGTCCTGTATCAACCCTATTCTCACCATAAATCTCGACTCTCAATTCCCAGTAGAAGCGGAGATATGAACATTTAAATTCAAATTTCAATTAAAATTAACTTAAAATTTAAAAATGTAACCTTCGGTATCTCCTAAACGGCTCAAGATACAGGAACGCGCTTTTGCCTCAATATAGTCCTGTATCAACCCTATTCTCACCATAAATCTCGACTCTCAATTCCCAGTAGAAGCGGAGATATGAACATTTAAATTCAAATTTCAATTAAAATTAACTTAAAATTTAAAAATGTAACCTTCGGTATCTCCTAAACGGCTCAAGATACAGGAACGCGCTTTTGCCTCAATATAGTCCTGTATCAACCCTATTCTCACCATAAATCTCGACTCTCAATTCCCAGTAGAAGCGGAGATATGAACATTTAAATTCAAATTTCAATTAAAATTAACTTAAAATTTAAAAATGTAACCTTCGGTATCTCCTAAACGGCTCAAGATACAGGAACGCGCTTTTGCCTCAATATAGTCCTGTATCAACCCTATTCTCACCATAAATCTCGACTCTCAATTCCCAGTAGAAGCGGAGATATGAACATTTAAATTCAAATTTCAATTAAAATTAACTTAAAATTTAAAAATGTAACCTTCGGTATCTCCTAAACGGCTCAAGATACAGGAACGCGCTTTTGCCTCAATATAGTCCTGTATCAACCCTATTCTCACCATAAATCTCGACTCTCAATTCCCAGTAGAAGCGGAGATATGAACATTTAAATTCAAATTTCAATTAAAATTAACTTAAAATTTAAAAATGTAACCTTCGGTATCTCCTAAACGGCTCAAGATACAGGAACGCGCTTTTGCCTCAATATAGTCCTGTATCAACCCTATTCTCACCATAAATCTCGACTCTCAATTCCCAGTAGAAGCGGAGATATGAACATTTAAATTCAAATTTCAATTAAAATTAACTTAAAATTTAAAAATGTAACCTTCGGTATCTCCTAAACGGCTCAAGATACAGGAACGCGCTTTTGCCTCAATATAGTCCTGTATCAACCCTATTCTCACCATAAATCTCGACTCTCAATTCCCAGTAGAAGCGGAGATATGAACATTTAAATTCAAATTTCAATTAAAATTAACTTAAAATTTAAAAATGTAACCTTCGGTATCTCCTAAACGGCTCAAGATACAGGAACGCGCTTTTGCCTCAATATAGTCCTGTATCAACCCTATTCTCACCATAAATCTCGACTCTCAATTCCCAGTAGAAGCGGAGATATGAACATTTAAATTCAAATTTCAATTAAAATTAACTTAAAATTTAAAAATGTAACCTTCGGTATCTCCTAAACGGCTCAAGATACAGGAACGCGCTTTTGCCTCAATATAGTCCTGTATCAACCCTATTCTCACCATAAATCTCGACTCTCAATTCCCAGTAGAAGCGGAGATATGAACATTTAAATTCAAATTTCAATTAAAATTAACTTAAAATTTAAAATGTAACCTTCGGTATCTCCTAAACGGCTCAAGATACAGGAACGCGCTTTTGCCTCAATATAGTCCTGTATCAACCCTATTCTCACCATAAATCTCGACTCTCAATTCCCAGTAGAAGCGGAGATATGAACATTTAAATTCAAATTTCAATTAAAATTAACTTAAAATTTAAAAATGTAACCTTCGGTATCTCCTAAACGGCTCAAGATACAGGAACGCGCTTTTGCCTCAATATAGTCCTGTATCAACCCTATTCTCACCATAAATCTCGACTCTCAATTCCCAGTAGAAGCGGAGATATGAACATTTAAATTCAAATTTCAATTAAAATTAACTTAAAATTTAAAAATGTAACCTTCGGTATCTCCTAAACGGCTCAAGATACAGGAACGCGCTTTTGCCTCAATATAGTCCTGTATCAACCCTATTCTCACCATAAATCTCGACTCTCAATTCCCAGTAGAAGCGGAGATATGAACATTTAAATTCAAATTTCAATTAAAATTAACTTAAAATTTAAAAATGTAACCTTCGGTATCTCCTAAACGGCTCAAGATACAGGAACGCGCTTTTGCCTCAATATAGTCCTGTATCAACCCTATTCTCACCATAAATCTCGACTCTCAATTCCCAGTAGAAGCGGAGATATGAACATTTAAATTCAAATTTCAATTAAAATTAACTTAAAATTTAAAAATGTAACCTTCGGTATCTCCTAAACGGCTCAAGATACAGGAACGCGCTTTTGCCTCAATATAGTCCTGTATCAACCCTATTCTCACCATAAATCTCGACTCTCAATTCCCAGTAGAAGCGGAGATATGAACATTTAAATTCAAATTTCAATTAAAATTAACTTAAAATTTAAAAATGTAACCTTCGGTATCTCCTAAACGGCTCAAGATACAGGAACGCGCTTTTGCCTCAATATAGTCCTGTATCAACCCTATTCTCACCATAAATCTCGACTCTCAATTCCCAGTAGAAGCGGAGATATGAACATTTAAATTCAAATTTCAATTAAAATTAACTTAAAATTTAAAAATGTAACCTTCGGTATCTCCTAAACGGCTCAAGATACAGGAACGCGCTTTTGCCTCAATATAGTCCTGTATCAACCCTATTCTCACCATAAATCTCGACTCTCAATTCCCAGTAGAAGCGGAGATATGAACATTTAAATTCAAATTTCAATTAAAATTAACTTAAAATTTAAAAATGTAACCTTCGGTATCTCCTAAACGGCTCAAGATACAGGAACGCGCTTTTGCCTCAATATAGTCCTGTATCAACCCTATTCTCACCATAAATCTCGACTCTCAATTCCCAGTAGAAGCGGAGATATGAACATTTAAATTCAAATTTCAATTAAAATTAACTTAAAATTTAAAAATGTAACCTTCGGTATCTCCTAAACGGCTCAAGATACAGGAACGCGCTTTTGCCTCAATATAGTCCTGTATCAACCCTATTCTCACCATAAATCTCGACTCTCAATTCCCAGTAGAAGCGGAGATATGAACATTTAAATTCAAATTTCAATTAAAATTAACTTAAAATTAAAAATGTAACCTTCGGTATCTCCTAAACGGCTCAAGATACAGGAACGCGCTTTTGCCTCAATATAGTCCTGTATCAACCCTATTCTCACCATAAATCTCGACTCTCAATTCCCAGTAGAAGCGGAGATATGAACATTTAAATTCAAATTTCAATTAAAATTAACTTAAAATTTAAAAATGTAACCTTCGGTATCTCCTAAACGGCTCAAGATACAGGAACGCGCTTTTGCCTCAATATAGTCCTGTATCAACCCTATTCTCACCATAAATCTCGACTCTCAATTCCCAGTAGAAGCGGAGATATGAACATTTAAATTCAAATTTCAATTAAAATTAACTTAAAATTTAAAAATGTAACCTTCGGTATCTCCTAAACGGCTCAAGATACAGGAACGCGCTTTTGCCTCAATATAGTCCTGTATCAACCCTATTCTCACCATAAATCTCGACTCTCAATTCCCAGTAGAAGCGGAGATATGAACATTTAAATTCAAATTTCAATTAAAATTAACTTAAAATTTAAAAATGTAACCTTCGGTATCTCCTAAACGGCTCAAGATACAGGAACGCGCTTTTGCCTCAATATAGTCCTGTATCAACCCTATTCTCACCATAAATCTCGACTCTCAATTCCCAGTAGAAGCGGAGATATGAACATTTAAATTCAAATTTCAATTAAAATTAACTTAAAATTTAAAAATGTAACCTTCGGTATCTCCTAAACGGCTCAAGATACAGGAACGCGCTTTTGCCTCAATATAGTCCTGTATCAACCCTATTCTCACCATAAATCTCGACTCTCAATTCCCAGTAGAAGCGGAGATATGAACATTTAAATTCAAATTTCAATTAAAATTAACTTAAAATTTAAAAATGTAACCTTCGGTATCTCCTAAACGGCTCAAGATACAGGAACGCGCTTTTGCCTCAATATAGTCCTGTATCAACCCTATTCTCACCATAAATCTCGACTCTCAATTCCCAGTAGAAGCGGAGATATGAACATTTAAATTCAAATTTCAATTAAAATTAACTTAAAATTTAAAAATGTAACCTTCGGTATCTCCTAAACGGCTCAAGATACAGGAACGCGCTTTTGCCTCAATATAGTCCTGTATCAACCCTATTCTCACCATAAATCTCGACTCTCAATTCCCAGTAGAAGCGGAGATATGAACATTTAAATTCAAATTTCAATTAAAATTAACTTAAAATTTAAAAATGTAACCTTCGTATCTCCTAAACGGCTCAAGATACAGGAACGCTTTTGCCTCAATATAGTCCTGTATCAACCCTATTCTCACCATAAATCTCGACTCTCAATTCCCCAGTAGAAGCGGAGATATGAACATTTAATTTCAAAAATTT
>NW_020230031.1:0-2500 GCF_003227715.2 Harpegnathos saltator
AATTCCCAGTAGAAGCGGAGATATGAACCATTTATCTTTCAATTAAAATTAACTTTAAAATTTAAAATGTAACCCTTCAGCTTACTCTCCAAAATGGCTAGCAGATACAAGCAAACTGCGCTTTTGCCTCAATAATAGTCCTGTATCAACCCTATCTGCTCACCCGTCAAATCTCGCACTCCACATACCCACTGCACTCCTGCATCGAGCGGCGCGCCACTCCTATGACACATCTTAAATATACACCAATCCTAATTCATATTGAAAAACCATTACTTAAACACCTTAAACTAATGTACTCACCCTTCGGCGAATCTCGCTAAACGGCTCACATGATACAGGAACGCGCTTTTGGCCTCCAGATTATAGTCCTATATCAACCCTATTCCCACCATGTCTACTCAAAAATAAAAACTAATTTCGGGGAACTTTCCCAATTCCAGAAAAGCGGAGATATGAACATTTAAATTCAAATTTCAATTCAAAATTAACTTAAAAATTAAAAATGTAACTTCGGTATCCTCCTAAAACGTAGTTCATAGCAGTACTATGGTCAAACCGGATTTTCGTCGGTGTATTTCTGCGGTAGCGCCAACCAACCCCTTACCCGCCTTGTCTCAGCAGCGTGTCACATTTGCGCAACAATAATCTTATATTTACACTTTCCCAGTTCTAACCTCATGATATTAAACTGGGTACGACCCATTGTTCGCAACACGCAAACAGGACGTCGCCTGGTGGTTCAGGGGCGCTTTCGTCCAGTTCTGCCTGATCTGAATCTGCCAATTTCTATGCTTGTGCTTTATGATCTCCATCACGCCCCTCTGGGTAATAGGGATTCCTGCAGTTATTTCCATTCGTCTGTCGCCTTTAGTGCTGGTAGCGCCTTACCCTCACCCACAGAAAATATTGCCTCCCTATCGATCACCGTTTTCTTTTTCATGTGGCACATTCCTTAAGGCCACTGTTAGGCATTTGGACCAGCATCACCACTAAGTCCCTACATTTGTTCAAAAGCTAGTACTTATATTTAGCATTTTCTGGCAGGCTCGTCGGCGTTGTGCGCAATACACGAGAGCAGGTCATCAGCGAAGGCCGCTGCGTTTATGGGTCACCACCAATTCCTCTGCCCCCTAGATGTATCCTTCAGGCCAAAATCCTGGTAAGTTGGTCCATAATTCAATTAAGAGTATGCTGGTGAACATGGGACATTCCTCCCCTCTGCTTCAACCCCTCATTCCTTGGGTTGGTAAACCGTCATGCGAGGTCCGATCGTATCGCACAAGCCAACTCGCGTGGTTGCTGTCCAGAAACATTCCATATGTGATTCACTCATGGGAGTGTATTTGCTGTACTTTCCCCATCGTCCCCCAAAGCGTATCCCTTTATGGTTACATGTGATACGAATCAAACGCCTTAAGCAATGTCCATCAAGATGCCACAAATAGTGGTTCTATGCTGCTGTGATGATGGGACTCTAAGCCAACATATAATCCATCAGAACAGAACGGCTATCCGCATCTCATTTACCATCGGTAGAAATCTAGAATGCCCGCTGACGCTGGTCTCATAACTATGTCATGCTCCTGCATCATTCGAGTGGACTAAGGACTCTTGTCGTAGTGATATCTAATTGACATTACGGAAGACACTGTAATCGGTCCAAAAATCTTCCAGGGTTCGTCAGAGCCCCCTTCGACCTCTCCTCGGGAAATCACTTGTGGTGACCGATTACTCCAGCAGACTCCGTCGTCGGGGCTTTCCGCACCAACATGATTACAATTCAGCAATTCTGGCGCTAGTTACTCCACGAGCGGTATTTTTCCTGAGCTGTTTTGCTGTAATAACCATCAGTGACCAGCACCGACGTCCCCTGCCCGCCCCATAAGTGCTAACAGCCTGCCCGGCATAGGCTCTTCTTAATTTCGCCCATGCCCGATAGGCGCCCTAGTCCCCCTACTAACCTTGGCCTGTGATGCTAAACGGATGGCCTGGCGGAGAAGTGTCCTCTGCTACCACCGACCATTATCCTCCTCCCCAGTACGGAATCATAACTTCCTTTGGGGGTACCTTAACTTCTGAGACATCATCTAGCAGCATGCGTATGCACTTTCCTCGGTTTTTACGCCAGAGGTCCTGTATCCTTGCATAATCTGCTCTTCGTTGCTGCCGCCTTGTCAGGTTCTTGGTTTCCTGACATTCTCCCCTCCCTTGTCTCTTTTTCGGCGGAAATATTCCTCTGATATACAAGGCTAATTTCTCCCTTACTGTCTCTGTTGGGTTGGAAGACAGAGACTCGCAGATCTCCAGCAGACAGGGCGCGTTGTAATCTCCCAGTGTGGGGACTGGCAACGTCTCAATAGCATGTTGGATCGCCTTCCTATACTCAGTGTCTCCCCCGTCCGGCTCAACCTCACTAGGAGGAGGAGCCCGGTCTTCTCGCTCCTGCTCTAGCAGGTTCGCCAATATTTGGCGATACGTGCTGGATGCTTCCTTTTAC
>NW_020230031.1:10000-15000 GCF_003227715.2 Harpegnathos saltator
AGTTTCAACATCGCGCGTCGTGAGCGTGCACAGGACTCACGACCGCATCCGGGGATATATCGTGACGCGCTTGCCCTGGCGCAGCGCGCGCACGCCCCGCAAAAAGATTCTTTCCGACACCTCTCTTGTGCGTATGCATCGTTATTTTCGTGCATTTCAAATATTTTCCCTGACGCTAGATCGACACAGCGAACTATCACGTCGTGGGTCTTTTTCGCATTTCTCCCATCTCGTCATGGATTACAAGTAACGAGCGAGAAAGGCAAAGCCTTTCCCCCGAACACTTGATACGTGAAGTAGATTCATATCGCGCACCGCAAACCGACGTCCGGCAGAAACCGGCGCGATCGGTAATGCTGAGTACGACCAACACTCGAAAGTGCTCGCCACATAGGAGCCAATTCGTCTTACGACACAAACTCGTGGCAATGCTGTGCAGAGGATTTACATTTAGCGGGAGACGCTCGCCGCTCGAGAAGCTCGAACTCGTGACGCTCCGCTCGCCGCGCGCTGCTACAGACGACTGCCGAGCAGCGCGCTCCTCTTATAGTACCCACGGCGTCGGCCGGGCCGTCGGCGACGCACGGGCGATAGCACGTCGGCATACGGGCGCGAGCGTCCGACTAACGAGGCCGGCCGGACACTGACAGCGAGCGCGAAGGAAGAACGACAAAGGCGAAAACACCATTGGCGACGAAAACAACAACACCACGAGCGATATCTGAGCGAAATGTCACTAACAAACAGCGAAATAACAAAGAAAATTACGTATTATTAAATTTCTACGGCAACTTGTGAGGAAGACTTACCATCACGCTGGTACCTCCGGGACGAGCGACCTCAGACAACCCCCCCCCTTCGCCAGCCAAAAGTTCGGTGGAAGGACGGTCGTTCGCGCCGTATGGACGGAGATTCGATTCGCGACCTGGTGCAGCGACCGTGAGGCGAGAACGTCGCGGTCGGAACCTCCGACGGCTCGGGCGTGCGCCAGCGGCTAAGTCCGAACGCGGCGTGTTGCTTCGGTCGGCGGTACCTCCGGGACGTGCCAGCCCCGACGACCGGACCCGTCAGGCAGGCGAAGGTTCGGTCGAGCGTCGTCCGACCGAGCGGCACGTGCGGCGGTCCGATCCGCGACCCGGTGCGGCGACCGCGCGGCGAGAACGTCGCGGTTGGAACCTCCGACGGCTCGGATGCGCGCCAGCGGCCAAGTCCAAACGCGGCGTGTTGCTTCGGTCGGCGGTACCTCCGGGACGTGCCAGACCCGACGACCGAACCCGTCAGGCGGGCGGAGGTTCGGTCGAGCGTCGTCCGACCGAGCGGCACGTGCGGCGGTCCGATCCGCGACCCGGTGCGGCGACCGCGCGGCGAGAACGTCGCGGTTGGAACCTCCGACGGCTCGGATGCGCGCCAGCGGCCAAGTCCAAACGCGGCGTGTTGCTTCGGTCGGCGGTACCTCCGGGACGTGCCAGCCCCGACGACCGGACCCGTCAGGCAGGCGAAGGTTCGGTCGAGCGTCGTCCGACCGAGCGGCACGTGCGGCGGTCCGATCCGCGACCCGATGCGGCGACCGCGCTGCGAGAACGTCGCGGTTGGAACCTCCGACGGCTCGGATGCGCGCCAGCGGCTAAGTCCGAACGCGGCGTGTTGCTTCGGTCGGCGGTACCTCCGGGACGTGCCAGCCCCGACGACCGGACCCGTCAGGCAGGCGAAGGTTCGGTCGAGCGTCGTCCGACCGAGCGGCACGTGCGGCGGTCCGATCCGCGACCCGGTGCGGCGACCGCGCGGCGAGAACGTCGCGGTTGGAACCTCCGACGGCTCGGATGCGCGCCAGCGGCTAAGTCCGAACGCGGCGTGTTGCTTCGGTCGGCGGTACCTCCGGGACGTGCCAGCCCCGACGACCGGACCCGTCAGGCAGGCGAAGGTTCGGCCGAGCGTCGTCCGACCGAGCGGCACGTGCGGCGGTCCGATCCGCGACCCGGTGCGGCGACCGCGCGGCGAGAACGTCGCGGTTGGAACCTCCGACGGCTCGGGAGCGCGCCAGCGGCCAAGTCCAAACGCGGCGTGTTGCTTCGGTCGGCGGTACCTCCGGGACGTGCCAGCCCCGACGACCGACCCGTCAGGCGGGCGGAGGTTCGGTCGAGCGTCGTCCGACCGAGCGGCACGTGCGGCGGTCCGATCCGCGACCCGGTGCGGCGACCGCGCGGCGAGAACGTCGCGGTTGGAACCTCCGACGGCTCGGATGCGCGCCAGCGGCCAAGTCCAAACGCGGCGTGTTGCTTCGGTCGGCGGTACCTCCGGGACGTGCCAGCCCCGACGACCGGACCCGTCAGGCAGGCGAAGGTTCGGTCGAGCGTCGTCCGACCGAGCGGCACGTGCGGCGGTCCGATCCGCGACCCGGTGCGGCGACCGCGCGGCGAGAACGTCGCGGTTGGAACCTCCGACGGCTCGGATGCGCGCCAGCGGCCAAGTCCAAACGCGGCGTGTTGCTTCGGTCGGCGGTACCCCCGGACGTGCCAGCCCCGACGACCGGACCCGTCAGGCAGGCGAAGGTTCGGTCGAGCGTCGTCCGACCGAGCGGCACGTGCGGCGGTCCGATCCGCGACCCGGTGCGGCGACCGCGCGGCGAGAACGTCGCGGTTGGAACCTCCGACGGCTCGGATGCGCGCCAGCGGCCAAGTCCAAACGCGGCGTGTTGCTTCGGTCGGCGGTACCTCCGGGACGTGCCAGCCCCGACGACCGGACCCGTCAGGCGGCGAAGGTTCGGTCGAGCGTCGTCCGACCGAGCGGCACGTGCGGCGGTCCGATCCGCGACCCGGTGCGGCGACCGCGCGGCGAGAACGTCGCGGTTGGAACCTCCGACGGCTCGGATGCGCGCCAGCGGCCAAGTCCAAACGCGGCGTGTTGCTTCGGTCGGCGGTACCTCCGGGACGTGCCAGCCCCGACGACCGGACCCGTCAGGCAGGCGAAGGTTCGGTCGAGCGTCGTCCGACCGAGCGGCACGTGCGGCGGTCCGATCCGCGACCCGGTGCGGCGACCGCGCGGCGAGAACGTCGCGGTTGGAACCTCCGACGGCTCGGATGCGCGCCAGCGGCCAAGTCCAAACGCGGCGTGTTGCTTCGGTCGGCGGTACCTCCGGACGTGCCAGCCCCGACGACCGGACCCGTCAGGCAGGCGAAGGTTCGGTCGAGCGTCGTCCGACCGAGCGGCACGTGCGGCGGTCCGATCCGCGACCCGGTGCGGCGACCGCGCGGCGAGAACGTCGCGGTTGGAACCTCCGACGGCTCGGATGCGCGCCAGCGGCCAAGTCCAAACGCGGCGTGTTGCTTCGGTCGGCGGTACCCCCGGACGTGCCAGCCCCGACGACCGGACCCGTCAGGCAGGCGAAGGTTCGGTCGAGCGTCGTCCGACCGAGCGGCACGTGCGGCGGTCCGATCCGCGACCCGGTGCGGCGACCGCGCGGCGAGAACGTCGCGGTTGGAACCTCCGACGGCTCGGATGCGCGCCAGCGGCCAAGTCCAAACGCGGCGTGTTGCTTCGGTCGGCGGTACCTCCGGGACGTGCCAGCCCCGACGACCGGACCCGTCAGGCAGGCGAAGGTTCGGTCGAGCGTCGTCCGACCGAGCGGCACGTGCGGCGGTCCGATCCGCGACCCGGTGCGGCGACCGCGCGGCGAGAACGTCGCGGTTGGAACCTCCGACGGCTCGGATGCGCGCCAGCGGCCAAGTCCAAACGCGGCGTGTTGCTTCGGTCGGCGGTACCTCCGGGACGTGCCAGCCCCGACGACCGGACCCGTCAGGCAGGCGAAGGTTCGGTCGAGCGTCGTCCGACCGAGCGGCACGTGCGGCGGTCCGATCCGCGACCCGGTGCGGCGACCGCGCGGCGAGAACGTCGCGGTTGGAACCTCCGACGGCTCGGATGCGCGCCAGCGGCCAAGTCCAAACGCGGCGTGTTGCTTCGGTCGGCGGTACCTCCGGACGTGCCAGCCCCGACGACCGGACCCGTCAGGCAGGCGAAGGTTCGGTCGAGCGTCGTCCGACCGAGCGGCACGTGCGGCGGTCCGATCCGCGACCCGGTGCGGCGACCGCGCGGCGAGAACGTCGCGGTTGGAACCTCCGACGGCTCGGATGCGCGCCAGCGGCCAAGTCCAAACGCGGCGTGTTGCTTCGGTCGGCGGTACCTCCGGGACGTGCCAGCCCCGACGACCGGACCCGTCAGGCAGGCGAAGGTTCGGTCGAGCGTCGTCCGACCGAGCGGCACGTGCGGCGGTCCGATCCGCGACCCGGTGCGGCGACCGCGCGGCGAGAACGTCGCGGTTGGAACCTCCGACGGCTCGGATGCGCGCCAGCGGCCAAGTCCAAACGCGGCGTGTTGCTTCGGTCGGCGGTACCTCCGGGACGTGCCAGCCCCGACGACCGGACCCGTCAGGCAGGCGAAGGTTCGGTCGAGCGTCGTCCGACCGAGCGGCACGTGCGGCGGTCCGATCCGCGACCCGGTGCGGCGACCGCGCGGCGAGAACGTCGCGGTTGGAACCTCCGACGGCTCGGATGCGCGCCAGCGGCCAAGTCCAAACGCGGCGTGTTGCTTCGGTCGGCGGTACCTCCGGGACGTGCCAGCCCCGACGACCGGACCCGTCAGGCAGGCGAAGGTTCGGTCGAGCGTCGTCCGACCGAGCGGCACGTGCGGCGGTCCGATCCGCGACCCGGTGCGGCGACCGCGCGGCGAGAACGTCGCGGTTGGAACCTCCGACGGCTCGGATGCGCGCCAGCGGCCAAGTCCAAACGCGGCGTGTTGCTTCGGTCGGCGGTACCTCCGGGACGTGCCAGCCCCGACGACCGGACCCGTCAGGCAGGCGAAGGTTCGGTCGAGCGTCGTCCGACCGAGCGGCACGTGCGGCGGTCCGATCCGCGACCCGGTGCGGCGACCGCGCGGCGAGAACGTCGCGGTTGGAACCTCCGACGGCTCGGATGCGCGCCAGCGGCCAAGTCCAAACGCGGCGTGTT
>NW_020230031.1:20000-22500 GCF_003227715.2 Harpegnathos saltator
TGGTCGCCTCCATAAGAGGACGCCAGTAAGAGCCGAATTCGACAGCAGACGGACGACTACTCTTGGAATCCCCATCGAGTATATGTGCGAGACAGGATTTGAGGTTTTTACGGTACAAATTTTGCACCACAGCATATCGCTGTACCCTCCTCTGCTTCTCATTCTCGATCTTTGGAAGACTATGCGATTTCTGCTTCACACCACGTGGAGGTTGCACCTTTCGTCGCCCCGGGAAGATCTTGCCCAGCCATCTCTCAATGGCATGAACGTCGACTACCCCGGTAGCTAACGTGTCACTTGCTATTTCAGCAAGAGACGGTACCTCGTAGCAGCTGAACCGTGTACAGGCCTCACAGAGCTCTCGTATCACGTCCAGAAGCCTCTCATCATTTTGATAAGGTATCAGAGGACCATGTGCATCGTTCAAATTTGTGGTCCCATGTGCCAGTTGGGGTCCGGTAGGCTCATTAATCCTAGCCGCTCCAGACCCCTCGTTGCCTTCATCGTCCTCGCCCCCGCCTCCGGCGGTGGACGCGACCTCTTGGCTGAAAACTCTGACCATCTCTTTGTAAGCCTCTTGTCGACGCTTACCTTTGATGGCCCCCAGAGTCCTATGGGGGAACTTATCATGTAGATGGAAGTTCATGAATAAGACCCCTGCTGAGGTGGCTGCAGCCTCAGCCCTGGCCATGAGACGCACTTCCTCCACAGGCCACCTGGCCCTTGTGCGTTCCACGTCTATCGCATTGTTGGCCTCCATGAGGTGGGCCGAACGAACGTGTACACCTAGGCCACGCTTGGTCCGGAATTCCCGTCCACAGTGCTCGCAGGCAACCTTCGGCTGCTCCATTGCGAGCGGCTGTTCAACTGCGCCAGCTTCCGCAGTTTGTGCAGTTCTGCTGCGTAATCTTACGCTATAGGGCCGCTGACCCTCGTCTGCGCTCACCTCCACAGACTCTCCCTCTCTCTCACGCAGTGCACGGGCCATCCGAGAACCCGTGCGATATGTTTCTTTATTTGTACCTTTCATATTTGACTGCGTGAGGGGGGCAAACGGTATGGCAGCCGAGAGCCCCCCAGGGTTGCCGGTCCTTTCTTGGCCCCACGACTTACCATGGACTCGGACTTCGGGGCGCAACGCAAGTGACTGAGACCCCGACTCAAATCAAAGCTTAGCTAAAGCGATGCCAGCACCGACGTGGTTTTCAGGCCACTCGGACAGCACTTGCGTGCTTTCCTAACGACATTATGCAGCCCAGTGGCCTGGTCTTCGTAAAGCCAGCCGACCACCGACAAACCTTCTTCGCGAGGGTATTCCCGTTTACTACCCGTCAGGAGCGAGAACCATACTGTTCCCAGGTCTGTTGCTCCAGCGGGACTGCTCGCGGTATAGCAGCGCTGCAAGCAACACTGCTAGAATGCCGGCCCAACGCCCTCGATGTGGTCGTCTGCCGAAGCTGCACTAGTCGGTCGATAATGTGCTCAGTGGACCATATGGGACCACACAACATCGCCCGCCTTACCAGACGAGCAGGAGATCACAGTCACATAGCCGGAGCCCTTATACATCGAGTGGGGACGTAGCACTCGATTTCCAACTGGGGATGGGTCGGCACTTGGGATCCGCTGGTTTTCAATACGGAACCCTTTTTGCCCCAGTAGGTCGCCTTTACCCCGTTTGCCTTGCCAGACACATTATAGTGACGGACAAGTTTCCAGCGGGCACCACTAGGAGGTGGGGTAGGCTTGACTGAGAGAGGCTATAACAGACGCATCATCAGCCCCGTAACTATGACCAGAGAGTCATAGTTACTCCCGCCGTTTACCCGCGCTTGCTTGAATTTCTTCACGTTGACATTCAGAGCACTGGGCAGAAATCACATTGCGTCAACACCCGCGAGGGCCATCGCAATGCTTTGTTTTAATTAGACAGTCGGATTCCCCTAGTCCGTGCCAGTTCTGAGCTGAGCGTTGAATGGCGGCCGAAGAGGACGACCACGACGGCTCACGCCGCCACGGAAGCCTCGCAGCAAGGAAGATCCGCGGGAGGCCAAGGCACGGGACCGAGCTCGGATCCCTGGACGTTCACCTCGCCCAGGCCCGGCACGTCAGCCAGACCCGCTTCCCGACCAAGCCCGACACGCCCCGCTCCTCAGAGCCAATCCTTATTCCGAAGTTACGGATCCAATTTGCCGACTTCCCTTACCTACATTAGTCTATCGACTAGAGGCTCTTCACCTTGGAGACCTGCTGCGGATATGGGTACGAACCGGCGCGACACCTCCACGTGGCCCTCTCCTGGATTTTCAAGGTCCGAGGGGAAGATCCGGACACCGCCGCAACTGCGGTGCTCTTCGCGTTCCAAACCCTATCTCCCTGCTAGAGGTTTCCAGGGAACTCGAACGCTTATACAGAAAAGAAAACTCTTCCCGGATCTCCCGACGGCGTCTCCAGGTCATTTTGGGTTACCCCGACGAACACTCTTACGAGGGCCCGAATG
>NW_020230031.1:40000-42500 GCF_003227715.2 Harpegnathos saltator
GCACTTCGCGTCCACTTCTCCCCGGGAGACTCTCGCTCTAGACGGTAAGCAGTTAGCACGAATGTGGTGATAGTGCACGTAGTCGGCTCCGGGAATTGCTGCGGCGTCAGCAGCCACCCATCGGGATTCAGGCCAGGGAACACACCTCTCCTTAGACCACTTCCATCGCACGACTCGTACAACTGTCTGCACACTGCTGTCTTAGCTCAGAATTTGTGCACACTCTGACACCGCGCACGCGCATTCTGGTGTTTCACACCAGACAACTTGCTTAGCCACATACATGGTTTCAGCAGCGGCGCACGCCGCGGGCCACAGTGCTCTTGCACAACTTCTGCAGTCGGTTATGCTTCAAAATAGGGATAAATGTTCTTAATAGTGGCAGGCCCAGACCGCCACTCTGTATCGGCGCATGAAATATCCAACAGACACATCATGGGGCAATCGCACTCGTCGAACCGCAGTCCTGACTTGAATGTCCGCACCCCTCTCAAAATCTTCGCGGTGATTGATCCCACTGTCCATGGTGATAATACCGTGGAAGCAGGCACTCACGAAGGAGCCGAAGCTTCGTGCTGTGGTTTGAGCGGAGCTTTCCCCATCACGCTCGATGTACTGAGCTAGGGGGGGACGGTTGCGTATTCCCTAGCACCCTTGGAACGCACTGCCCAGGTACCTCCAGACCTCGACTGGGGATCTCTCTGCCGGTATCAGCGCTCCCCCCACAGTGAAGTAAGGTGTCATATCAACCTTCACTTTTTTGTCTCGGCCCGACGCCACCAGCGACAGCACCGGTCTTTTGCTTGCGACAGTCAACCCACTGCACTGAAAGGCAGCCTGAAGCCGCGACAAATTCCCTGCAGACCGACGCGGGTTGAGGACAGCAAGTCATGTCGTCAGCGTAGCCCAACGCGCCCACAACCCTGTTCCTCAAGCAGTATCCACATCTTCCGAGAGAACTCCAAGTGCTCCTATCCACGCCAGATTGGTCATATACAACATGGGCTGATTTAGACGCGACCCGGTGCGGCGACCGCGCGGCGAGAACGTCGCGGTCGGAACCTCCGACGGCTCGGATGCGCGCCAGCAGCGAAGTCCGAACGCGGCGTGTTGCTTCGGTCGGCGGTACCTCCGGGACGTGCCAGACCCGACGACCGAACCCGTCAGGCGGGCGGAGGTTCGGTCGAGCGTCGTCCGACCGAGCGGCACGTGCGGCGGTCCGATCCGCGACCCGGTGCGGCGACCGCGCGGCGAGAACCTCGCGGTCGGAACCTCCGACGGCTCGGATGCGCGCCAGCGGCTAAGTCCGAACGCGGCGTGTTGCTTCGGTCGGCGGTACCTTCGGGACGTGCCAGCCCCGACGACCGGACCCGTCAGGCAGGCGAAGGTTCGGTCGAGCGTCGTCCGACCGAGCGGCACGTGCGGCGGTCCGATCCGCGACCCGGTGCGGCGACCGCGCGGCGAGAACGTCGCGGTCGGAAACTCCGACGGCTCGGATGCGCGCCAGCGGCTAAGTCCGAACGCGGCGTGTTGCTTCGGTCGGCGGTACCTCCGGGACGTGCCAGCCCCGACGACCGGACCCGTCAGGCAGGCGAAGGTTCGGTCGAGCGTCGTCCGACCGAGCGGCACGTGCGGCGGTCCGATCCGCGACCCGGTGCGGCGACCGCGCGGCGAGAACGTCGCGGTTGGAACCTCCGACGGCTCGGATGCGCGCCAGCGGCCAAGTCCAAACGCGGCGTGTTGCTTCGGTCGGCGGTACCTCCGGGAAGTGCCAGCCCCGACGACCGGACCCGTCAGGCAGGCGAAGGTTCGGTCGAGCGTCGTCCGACCGAGCGGCACGTGCGGCGGTCCGATCCGCAACCCGGTGCGGCGACCGCGCGGCGAGAACGTCGCGGTCGGAAACTCCGACGGCTCGGATGCGCGCCAGCGGCTAAGTCCGAACGCGGCGTGTTGCTTCGGTCGGCGGTACCTCCGGGACGTGCCAGCCCCGACGACCGGACCCGTCAGGCAGGCGAAGGTTCGGTCGAGCGTCGTCCGACCGAGCGGCACGTGCGGCGGTCCGATCCGCGACCCGATGCGGCGACCGCGCGGCGAGAACGTCGCGGTTGGACCTCCGACGGCTCGGATGCGCGCCAGCGGCCAAGTCCAAACGCGGCGTGTTGCTTCGGTCGGCGGTACCTCCGGGACGTGCCAGACCCGACGACCGAACCCGTCAGGCGGGCGGAGGTTCGGTCGAGCGTCGTCCGACCGAGCGGCACGTGCGGCGGTCCGATCCGCGACCCGGTGCGGCGACCGCGCGCGAGAACTCGCGGTCGGAACCTCCGACGGCTCGGATGCGCGCCAGCGGCTAAGTCCGAACGCGGCGTGTTGCTTCGGTCGGCGGTACCTACGGGACGTGCCAGCCCCGACGACCGGACCCGTCAGGCAGGCGATGGTTCGGTCGAGCGTCGTCCGACCGAGCGGCACGTGCGGCGGTCCGATCCGCGACCCGGTGCGGCGA